>NW_027495816.1:0-148836 GCF_021521415.1 Bidens hawaiensis | reverse complement strand
ATATGTTGATTATATGTGAATTCTTAAGCCCAGAAGTTGATTTAACTCCTAAAAAGTGTTAGAATTCATGTTGCAAGTAAATAAACAAATATATCTTCTAAATAAATATTATTGTTCATCATTCCAGTTTTTATAAATTGAGAAAATACTTTGTATAATTTCTTCTTGGAAGTACCTTTGTATTCTCTCACAAAGGATACGGTGTTAACGATCCGTTTTGGTCAATTTTTATGAAAAAAATTTAAAGGAACAAGCCCATAACATTGAGAAATGGCATACCAATTCGGCAGTTTTGTACCATTTAAGAAAGGGATAGTCTATCAAATCGACATTGACAAGAGCTGATACAGGCTACAACAGGTATACTTAATGGTTGATGGGTCATACCGTGTCGGGTTTGGTTGGACGATTTACGCTTTGTTAACTTCTTCCTATATATCTTTTTTTTGTCATTTTGGTTACGATCGAGACGAATTTACAATAACAAACTATTTTAGTTCATATAACCTTTAATCATATATTCATATTATGCAGACTTATTTAACAATATCTAAGCATTAACTATTAAACAATATACAATAAAGGTGTTTGTGAATTAACCCGCCACATCGACTCATTTTAACACTTGGTAAAAGCAACTCGTTGCGACTCAATCCCATTTGATAGTTATCACCACTAAGAAAAAGCATATTTAACCTGTAAAGGCAAAGTTTGAATCAATCACAACATGAGAGTCATATTAACCGACTCATTGTTTAAAATATGACATAGTTTTATATCGATTGATCATTAATAAAGGAATAATACCTCCTCAGCAAACACACCAATGAGATTTTGTTCATTAGAAACCATAGTATCACAAAAAATACCGTCTTTGAAATGTTTTTTTGTTGAAAGTGATCTGATGCATCCATACAATTAATGGAGCTCTTTTAAACAATAAGAGTTGAAGTCAAGAGGCTTCGGGTATACATGTTCCAAAAATGAAAAAAAGTGAATCGTCCCGTAAAAACAAAATCGTCTTATATACTCATACTGAACCCATAAAAACTAAAAAACACCTTTTCTTATTGGTCCATCTTTATTGATAGCATGTTTTGATTTTAGATTGTGTTTTGAACTTCTTATTCAAACGGGACAAATGTAACTTTTTAGCCAGACGGCTCGATTTAAATGTTTTAGCCAAACAAGCACAATATATATATATATATATATATATATATATATATATATATATATGGGTGTGATATAGAGAGAACTCCTCTTAAAGAGAGAACTAGAGAACTAGTAAAAAATTATTTTTAACTATTTTAAAAAAAAATTATTTTGCATATATGTAATACAACACTAATGCACATATGCACTATATCAATTTTTTTTAATTTTTGTATATAATATAACACTATTACAAATAAACAATACAAACAACTATATATATGCTATTTAACACTATTTCAAATATCAAAATGTACACTATTGCACATATGCATTATAAAAAAAGTTGTTGTATTGCATATATGTATTACTCGTTAATTTTTTTTATTTTTATTTTTTTTGTGGTGAAGAATAACAACATATAAAAAGGATGAAAGAAAAAAAATTTTAAAAAGAATTTTTTTAATTAAATTAAAAATACTTCATTATTAGTTCTCTAGTTCTCTCCACAAAATGGAGTTCTCTCATGATCCTCTCCCTATATATATATAGGGGTGAGATCTAGAGAGAACTCCTCTTAAAGAGAGAAGTAGAGAACTAGTAAATAATTATTTTTAACTATATTAAAAAAACTTATTTTGTGATTTTTTTTTCTTTCCTCATTCTAATAAGATGATATTCATACTAAAAAAAATAAAAAACTTTTCGGTGTAGTACTGTAGTGCATATGTGCACTAATGCCTATTGCATATATACAATAGTGTTTTATTGCATATAGTACAACACAATTGCATTATCCAATACACATTATTAAATATATGCAAATATGACACTAATAATTGTATGCAAAACACATTATCGCATATATGTAATACAACACTAATGCACATATGCACTATATCGATTTTTTTAATTTTTGTATATAATATAACACTATTACAAATAAACAATACAAACAACTATATATATGCTATTCAACACTATTTCAAATATCAAAATGCATACTATTGCACATATGCATTATAAAAAAAGTCGGTGTATTGCATATATGCATTACTCGTTAATTTTTTAATTTTTTTCTAATTTTTAATTTTTTTGTGGTAAAGAATAACAACATATAAGAAGGATGAAAAAAAAAATTTTAAATATTTTTTTAATTAAATTAAAAATACTTTATTATTAGTTCTCTCTATAAAATAAAGTTCTCTCATGATCCTCTCCCAATATATATATATATGGCCAAACGGTCGGAGTAAACCTTTTTAGTCAAATGAGTCGAATAAAAACATTTTATCAATCAAATAAATTGCATGAAAAAGCGCTTAAAACCTAATGAGAGGTGTTTTGTTCGTATTAATCCATGTCCTTTTAAGAATTATAAAAGAGATTTTTTCATGAACTTTTAAAAGTATAAATATTTAATTACGCAACAGTTTTTTTTTTAAATATATTTTTTATCAAAAAAATACATGATCTAATTGATCTTTTCTCCTTGGCTTGATTTCTTATCTCCTTATTTTCTTCTTAAAGGATTCTACGGCAATTTCCCCAATTTTACTTTGTGGGGTGAAGTTGACCGCAACAGTGTTATCGTTATTCTGCAGCTCTTTTACTTTTCATTATATTCCGCTTCTGAAATTGCAAATGTATATCATTCAAGACCACTAATAATCAGTAATTAGCATATTAATACATGTAAAAATTATGCTGTGGATCTAATTATAAATTTGTTTCAAATTATCTTAGTATTTTAGAATACCCATTTCAGGAGCCCGTGCTTCGCGACGGGTACGCCGTACGCAGGAACTAATACCAAATTAATAAACGAAATGAACTATACTTGGTTCAAGTTTATGGCTTTATGCATAGAAGATTAAACGAAAGATAAATAACAAACATTAATTACAAAACAGAAAATGCCAACTGCTCTTGAAAAGCTTGTGTCATTATGGCTTTGTGTGCTGCAGCCAACTTTGGTCCATTTTGACTACAAAAGTCAACTCTTGCCTCAAACCAACTTTGAACCAATGTAAAAAATGACTAAGCCAGCTTCTTTTCACAAATTATATTCATAAGCATCCACACATCATGTGTTGTGCGGAATTGATTCTTTCGACCAAATAAAAAAGGTCAACACTATAGGAATTCAATGCTTCTCATATACAATTACACAAAACTAAAAAATAAAAAACTAAACTTTTGTGTCTGTATCTTCAACCCCTGAACCTTTAATTTAGATGTTTAGAGCAGTTCTGACAAAATCATGGTGTCTCAATCATAATTGGATCATATTAGACATGAATTGAATAGAACACCCAAGTGCATGCTAAGCACTAACCTGGAAAGGATTGGAGGATTGTATAACCGTTGATCGAAATGAAAGGGAGAAAGAAATGTTTCTGGAGATTTATAGGGTCTTATACATGCACGTCTTATTCAATTGAAACAGATTAAGGGATATGGAAGGTTGAAGCATTCATTCCAGTGAAGCAAACATCGCAAGGAAGGATTCATTAGGTTGCAAGCATTCAATTGATAACGTCTCCATTGTTAGTGGCAATGGCATTGAACGGATGTGAAGATGTATAATATAGATTTTTTTAGTGGCAATGGCATGAAGCGGATGTGAAGATGTATAATATAGATTTTTTTAGTGGCAATGGCATGAAGTGGATGTGAAGATGTATAATATAGATTCCAATTTTGTCATTAGCACTCTTGCATTACGTATAACATACAAACATTTAGAACATTTGAAACAAAAAATTTCTTAAACTAAGGCTTAAATTAGGTTCAACTCCAGCGACGTGCTGAATGCCTTATTGAATGTATTGAATCGGACTTTTCATTGAATTAAAGGAGAGTTGAAATAATTTTATGGAGGGAAGGTAGTTGGTTTTTCAATCCCTTTGTATTCTCATAGATTTCAAGTTGAGTGAGTGTTTTTGTTTTTGGATAAAATCAGCCATCAATAACAAGTGACCCTTCAAAGCTCCTTAAATCGATAGCACCATAAACCATAAAGGATAGAAAAGTAATTAAATAAAATATGAGGCTTCATGAACTTATACGATACGCTTAAAGAACCAAATGATGTAAAGACAAATTACTTTTTCTACTCAATTATGAAATGACTCTTTTGTCATTGTCATGTAATTATGAAATTACCTGAGTGCCCATCACTCTTCCTTTATATATAATATAGATAAGTACAAATATTTATTAACAATTATATTTTATAAAATATTAATTTACAAGTAATCTTTTTTAATAATAAACTTTAAGTAAATTATTTTAACCCTCAATTAACCGTTTATATCTCAAATCCATATTATCCATTTATCAGTACTCAGTTATTCCTCCGTTGTTACTATCACTTAGGGTTTTCTTGTTGATTCATCCAGAGAAGCATAATGTTTATTGTATCATTATACTTATCGCATTTATTTTCCCTTGCTTATTGAGAAGGTGAGTATTTCACTCCCATATTTTTCCTCTTTTATATTTTTTGGGGACATATGCGTAATTACAGTATTTTCTTATCATTAGTATCTACATTAGCAACTGTTATCCTAGTGTGTATATCAGTTTAATGCCTAACTTGCTATATGATTATTTGCTTATTTGAACACAATAGGAGAGGTCTAACATATTTTTAGGATGATCATACGACTGTCGTATTGGCCGGCTTCCAATCGCATGACATTGGTTTCACCAACAACTCACTTTTGGTAACCAATGCCCGATTTGCATGGCAACTGTTTAGCCTATTCTTTATTATTTATTTGAATTATGTACTTTCTATGGCTTAATTGTTATCTCACAGGAACAGTTTGCGTTTTCCTTTTAATATTATATTGTATCTCAATTAACTGGTGTTTTACTCACTCAATATCGTGTTGACAAAATAATTTTTATTTTATACGCATATGCAGGTCATCGTGTGAACTAATTTATCAAGAATTAGTGAAGAACTTAGGATTTGATATTCTAGAGAAGAGATTATCAAGACTTAATTTAAACTATTTATTATCTTGTTTGTTTTATTTATGAATGATGTACTTTGTTTATTTGGATTTTGTTTGAATATTTAAATTAAATAAATAAATAGATTTAGTTTTATAATGAATCGTCTCATTCGTTATAATGAATGAACTCATTCGTCATAATGAATGGATAACGAATAAGCCTTATCATTTTGAATAGGATACCAATTTCACTAAGTGTCGGTGAAACGTATATTTATGATATTCGGTTTTACTAATGTTCGGGTTTGTGTCACAGATATGGCAGATAGACATATTGTTGAAATTCCAGATGTTCAAGAGGTTCCACGGGTTCATGATACACCACATGCACCACAAGCTCAAGCACCTCAAGCTGCACCTCCATTGCTGAATTGGCGTACGATAAAAAGCATAACATTTGTGCATTCCTGCAAGATGATTTTGTGGGATGAGATATGTTTGGGGACGTAATTACTTTCTTACGTCGTTCACGTATACACTATGAAATCTCTGCTGATGTCCCAGTACATTTCAGCATTATCTACTCGTTTTGGGATAGTGCTAGATATGTTGATGCTGAGAAGCACATTCTGGCTGAGGTGCAGAACAAGAAGATAGTAATAGATGCTGATGTGATATGAAAGGTCCTCCAGCTTGCTGATACTATTGATCACCCTTGTTAGTTGTTAGTGCGTTGTTTGTCATATCGGTCTTTGTTTCTTATTGTAATATATCTTTATTTATGTACAAGGGCGTTTTGGTAATTTATTAGTCCATTCGTTATGTTTATGTGGTCATTCGTTAAGTATGTTTAACGAATGAACTCATACGTTATGATTATTGGCCATTCGTTAAGGATGTTTAACGAATGAGCCTATTCGCTATTATTAAGTTCCATTTGTTAAGGTTGTTTAACGAATGAGGCATAGCGAATGAGTAATACGCTATACTTTAAGTTATGTTAGGGATTAAAGATGAATGATCCCCCTTCGTTATGGCATGTATAACAAATGGGACTCATCTTCTATAATCTGTATCCTGATATGTAATTTAACAAGTGTGAATTATTATTATTATCAGAGTGTCGTTACGTTGCTCAACTGCTTTCTCAAAACACACACACACTTCACATAACGTATTACATATCAATCATTAATATCATATCAGAGAACTAGATCTGTATTAAAGTATGAATTGAAATCGATTAGTCCGAAATAGGTTTCTCATGAGTTTGATAAGATGTTGATTGGATTATTTTAGAGGTTATGCTACAAGGGTGAGCTTGACCGATCACAGTACAATAAGGCAAACTTGTTAGAACAATACAAGTATTTTCTCCATGTTATTATCCATTGCCTTGGCGGACGGAAGTGAGGATTCGATGAATGCAGAATCATGTTACAGTCTTCCTTCGTCGCTCTTATTTTGAACAAGCCGTTCAACTTCTCAGAGTTAATTTTCTATCATTTAAAGGAGAATTGCTTGGTTCGCTATCGCAAGAACAAGTTTTTGATGTATCCTTGGTTCTTATAGCTAATTATCAATTATACGGTTCCTGATTTGGTATTTGATATGACGTTGGTGAATGATGTGATGGTGTTAGATCAAATGACGGAGGATACGATGAAAATAATAAAGACGTACTGAAATCAATCCCCCCGAGTACAAACCAAGGTTTAAGAGATTGATAGGTCATTTGGCGAGATCGGATTATATATGTCCACCTAATGATCGTTGAGCTCACGACGACTCTGATTTAAAACGTAAAGGTGGACCTTGTGGAAACGATGATGGGAATGATGGTGGTAATGGAAGTGATGGCGGTCCTGCTGGTAATGTTGGTAGAAATTTGGTTGAGGCAACTAGTTTTGAGGCTGCTCAACGAAAGCAAAACGGTAAAGCACCGTTAAAAGAAAAACCTAAGAAGATAACACCCGCAGGGGTGGTGGAGTTGAAATTGGTCCTTTTGAACCATGTTCTTCGATTCAAAAACAACTACCGGTGGTTCCTACAGTTGTTAGAACCCCGAAAATTACTTAGACGACAACAGTAATCAGACCCACAACATCGATTCCTCAATCGATATTATCTCCTATGTCGACCTCTCCGATCATTACTGTTGCTTCAACTCTTGCACCAACAATGATGACTATGCAGCTGTCGGCTTTATCATACATAAGGTTTAATCATCCTCCGGGTCCCGTGCAGAAGATCCCTCCAACGTTTCATACATTGACTGTACCTCAACAAATGGATATGCTGCTAAGTCTAATACGTCTACACGAAAGTCAAATGGCATCCGATTTCCAACTTCAACATCAAATGTGATTGGATCAACGCAGGATGGAGAGTCACATTGCTTATTATCAAAATGAGAATCGTGAACATTGGGAGCTTGTTACTGCTCAGAGGGAGAAAATCAAAGAACAGGAAGATGTTATCCTTCAACTAACATGCAAAGATGATATTCTAAGGAAGTTGAAAGGAAACAACAAAGACAAAGTCCCTGATGCTGGTACAAGCTGTGGTGAGCAGCTACAACAGACAGGTTCATCCACTGGTGGTGTTAGTACTGAGGGTAATGATAAGCGATTGGTATTTTATCAAGACACTACTAACGTGAAACCCATTGACTCGATCAAGGCTAACACGATTATATTTATGGACGACAAACGTGGTGTTGCCATGAGCATGGCTAAGGCAGATGTGATCGAGGAAGGAGAATTCGTTGACTATGCCTTATCCCGAGATCAAATCTCATTATTGCTCGGTTTGAATAATTAGGAGTTTGATGCGTTGGAGAATGAGGAGGATGTTGAAGTTATCGAAGACGATGAGGTAAGGTTTGACAAGAGTATCCCATATCGAGATACATCGTTTTATTATGATGAAGTTGAGATAAAAGATGTGACAGCTGAGGAGTATCCTGATCTATATACGCGTACCAATGCTGATCAGGGTATTTCATTTTTCACTACATAACATGTACAAGCAGCTGAAGAACGTCTTGGAAATAAAAAGAATAAAGAAAAAGTATCGGCATCTGGTTCGGGTTCGAAGGATCCAACATATTTTAAGGATCCAGCATTCGAGGGTATGTTTGAGGTATGCAATAAGACTCAACTTTTGAATCTTATTGAGGTATATAGATATGATAAGAAAGAAAATGAGAAGCAGATCAAAGCTCAGGCAATGACTCACCAAATGACAACATTCAAAGCTGTGAAGACTGTCAAAGGTGATATTTTTTCTTGGCTTAATGATTCCGACCTTACAGTACTACCAATATATTACCGATGTTCTTACTTTAACAAGGTGGGATGTACGAAATCTATCAAGCAGGCCATTCGTGAATCGTGGTGGCAATCAAATGGCGGGATGGTTTCATCAACACCAGCTATTTGAGGTAAATCAAGGCTTTAAATTCTTTAAGCCACAGGTTCCGAAGAGAAAGTACATTAACGAGATCACTCCAAGAACGGGCTGGAGAAAGCTTGTATTGAAGGTAAAGCCACAGCGGACGATGGAACGTGTACCTATAAGGACTTTTCGCAAAAATATTTACAAGACATTCAATTGGTGGAATTATGACAACCACACCGGTGCATCCGTTATCGTATTCGGTACGGGATTGAAGATGGAGTTCATACGAGTGATCGATCCGATGTGGTTAGTCAATTTATTGGAGTCTGAAAATGACGCACTATTCAAGAGCGAGATCCATTTTGCTGATATTAAAGATTATGATCGTGCTATGCAATTCCAATGACGACAAACGTGGTGTTGCCATGAGCATGGATAAGGCAGATGTGATTGAGGAAGGAGAATTCGTTGACTATGCCTTATCCCGAGATCAAATCTCGTTATTGCTCGGTTTAAATAATAAGGAGTTTGATGCGTTGGAGAATGAGGAGGATGTTGAAGTTATCGAAGACGATGAGGTAAGGTTTGACAAGAGTATCCCATCTCGAGATACATCGTTTTATTATGATGAAGTTGAGATAAAAGATGTGAAAGCTGAGGAGTATCCTGATCTATATACGTGTACCAATGCTGATCAGGGTATTTCATTTTTCACTACAGAACATGTACAAGCAGTTGAAGAACGTCTTGGAAATAAAAAGAATAAAGAAAAAGTATCGGCATCTGGTTCGGGTTCGAAGTATCCAACATATTTTAAGGATCCAGCATTCAAGGGTATGTTTGAGGTATGCAATAAGACTCAACTTTTGAATCTTATTGAGGTATATAGATATGATACGAAAAAAAACGAGAAGCAGATCAAAGCTCAGGCAACGACTCACCAAATGACAACATTCAAAGCTGTGAAGACTGTCAAAGGTGATATTTTTTCTTGGCTTAATGATTCCGACCTTACAGTACTACCAATATATTACCGATGTTCTTACTTTAACAAGGTGGGATGTACGAAATCTATCAAGCAGGCCATTCGTGAATCGTGGTGGCAATCAAATGGCGGGATGGTTTCATCAACACCAGCTATTTGAGGTAAATCAAGGCTTTAAATTCTTTAAGCCACAGGTTCCGAATAGAAAGTACATTAACGAGATCACTCCAAGAACGGGCTGGAGAAAGCTTGTATTGAAGGTAAAGCCACCGCGGACGATGGAACGTGTACCTATAAGGACGTTTCGCAAAAATCTTTACAAGACATTCAATTGGTGGAATTATGACAACCACACCGGTGCATCCGTTATCGTATTCGGTACGGGATTGAAGATGGAGTTCATACGAGTGATCGATCCGATGTGGTTAGTCAATTTATCGGAGTCTGACAATGACGCACTATTCAAGAGCGAGATCCGTTTTGCTGATATTAAAGATTATGATCGTGCTATGCAATTCCAATGTGTCGTGCGTGTTTACAACGCGTTTAGAGTTCATAGTTGCGAGTACTGGAAGACGAAAATATTCTTATGATCGAAGATAAATCGCACAAGACGAGGGGGAGTTTGTTAGTGCATTGTTTGTCATCTCGGTCTTTATTTCTTTATGTAATTTTTCTATATTAATGTAAAAGGGCTTTTTGGTAATTTACCAGTCCATTTGTTATGTTTATACGGCCATTCGTTAAGTTTATTTAACGAATAAGTCCATACGTTTTGATTATTGGCCATTCATTTAGGTTGTTTAACGAATGAGCCTATTGGTAATTAATATGTACCATTCATTAAGTGTGTTAATGAATGAGGTATAGCGAATGAGTCATTCGCTACATGAATTTAAGTTAGGGAATGAAGACGAATGGATCCCATTCGCTATGAAATGTATAACGAATGGGTATCATCTTCTATATATTGCTTGTATCCGTGATATGTTACTAAACGAAGTGTGAATTATCTGATCAAGCGTTGTTACTTTGACAAATTACACTCTCAACACACACACACACTTCGCATAACATATTCAATCGCGTACAATATATCATAGAACTAGATCCTTAAAGTATGAATTGAAATCGATTCGTACTAAATAGGTTAGATTGTTTTAATTTGATCATGTTCGTATCTATTACTTTGATGTATAACACGATGCATATTATGGCTAAATTTTTATGGTACCAACTTGGTTTATAATGATTCTCTACTAAGGTTTAAAAATATTGGTTACACATGTGATTGGTTTTTAAAAAGTAAAGATTATGTTGTTATTATCACTTGATGATAAATACTATATCACCTTTAAAAGAGACACCAAGTGTCGATGTTGATGATAAGCCGAGGAACATCCATTCTTGTGGGGCATTGGTTGATAAAACATAAATCTTAATATGAACGTGGACCAAATGAAGTATTGGTATTAGTACATTTTTTGTGACTGATGATTCATAGTTGAAGCATCCGACAGCTACGGAAAATGGGGAGTTTTTTAGTGCATGATTTGGTGTCCGCAGCTGATTGAATTGGCTAGGTCTAGTTTAGTCAATACTATTTGTTGTAATATAGCCCATTCGCTAAGCATGATTAGCGAATGGAGTCCATTATCTAAGACTAAGTGGCATACGTTAGGAATGTTGGCGTATGGCAGCCCATTCAATAGCCCTATTGCCCATACGCTGAGAGTGTAGCGTATGGAGGCTCATTCGAAAATAGAGAGAACCCATTCGCTTAGAAATTCAGCGAATGGGAAGCCATCGCTTAACGGATCATCCCATTCTCTAGTGATGTTAGCAAATGGGACCTGGACCTATAAATATGCGCCTATTGAAGACCATCATGAAGACAATGTTGAAGACCATGATGCTTATGAAATTTAGAGTCAACATGATAGTTAAATGCAAGATACTAATGCAAATTCTCCAAATTCGTTGATTTTTTGTTTGTTTACTTCTCTCCAGTTTAGTCTATATGGAAATCATGAACTAAATGAAACACAAATGTGTCATTTTCTTAGTGCTCCAAAGCTAATTTGATCATTCTCATTGGTTAGTTTTTGACTTTAATCAGGTCGAATGGCAAAAAGTAACAAGAAAAAACAAAATTTGAATGGAGGAGATAACGAGTATTTGAAAGTAAGAGAAATGAGGATTCAGGATAACCAACGAAGACTAAGAGATCTAGGAGTAAAAACCATGGTAAACTCTATGAATAGTTTGGCACAAAGTCATCAGATGAAGAAAAAAAATTGTGAAACATAAAACCCATGCAGGGGATGTAAACAGAACCAAGTTATGATAGTGAGGAAGATTGCCAACAACTTGCTACAAGTATCGCATCCAAAAAGGTAATTTAATTATCAAACTTTATTCATTTTATTAGATAAACACAAGTTTTGTAATGAAAAATAAATTTGTTACAACAACAGTGTCGACAATATGTTTCACCAATGTCCTCGAATAGGGTCGCTAATCTATTTAAGCTACGCCGAGTGGTTGTTCCAAGTGGCTCGCAAGGTATGATTTTATTAATATTAAAGTTATTCAATTAAAACTTAAAAGTACCTTTTATGTTAATTTCCTCTTTTATGCTTTAAGTAGGTAATCGAGTGCATATGGAACTAGATGATGTTGATCAAGATTATGAGTATGAGAACGTGCATACATAAAAATAATCAATAGGAGATAAAAATGGCAGAGCACGACTATTCTGAACATGAAGAACACTTGCAAAGCCATGAAAAACAAAAAGATTCATGTTCTTATTCAAAAGGTAATATTATTGGTAGGCGTAAGAGGCTACATATCGCTTCTACTATCTCCGGTGAGCGTATTGAAGACCTTGTTGGCAACGACCATGTTGAAGACCATGAGGTTTTTGAAACTCAAGGTCATCAAACTAATGAAATACAAGGTTAAGCTGTAGACAATTTGTACTGATATTTTAGAAACAAAAGGATAGAAAATATGTTCCAACTATAGCAAACTGTGTTTGTATTGTTTTTTAAAACTTGTTAGGTTCTCTTAAAAATGTTAGAGGCTATACACAGTTGAAGCTTGCAAGATGGATATTACAAAAAGAATAGTTCTCACATTCAACAAGTTTGGAATGCCTATTGGGGATGAAGTTAATGAATTAGTTCAACAGACTCACAAACTATAGATCAGCTAAAGAATGTAGTTAGTGTTATGGCTATCATCATCCAAGACCATATTCCTAATGCAAACTTGTCTGCAATTCTGAGCAATATGAACATACAGGTAATTACAAACGTTAACCATTATTCATTCTTATACATATGATTACATGTTGTTGTATTATCATTTGTTTCATTTATATCTTTTAGGTCCCTACATTAACCATTATTTGTTCTTATACATATGATTATATGTTGTCTTTATCAATTGGTGATATATCATCTTCGAGAATTTATAATGATAATGGTAATTACTTTTATCTTGTTACTTTTAACTATTTTTCCATATTAAATGGATGTGATCTTGTTGTAATCTTGATATAAAATTTATCAGCCAAAACTTTTCATTTACAGGGAAAGAAAGACGTATGGACAATTGATCTTTCAATTTTTGTTGACATTGCAGTTAAGGTAATATGTTTGTTTTTTCTTGTCAATTTGTTAGGTTTTCGGGTCAATTATAAATCGCAGCATATTATAACCGGTTTTTTTGTCTAATTGTTAGGTGTTCGAACGATTTTCTTATTGTAACATCCTACTTTCGGTTATAATTATAAATGAAATTTTGGTTATTCAATAATGTGTCTGTATCGGTTTAGATAATAAATTCTAAGATGGTGGGCTTGGACTTTAGAAGATGGAATAAGAAATGGAATGGGCCTTAGGTCCATGGGCTTAAGGGAGTATAAATACCCCTTAAACCCTAATCCTTTCCATTTTTATCCATATCTACACCATAGCCTGCACCTTGAAAAACACACACAAACACCATCCTATATCCCAAGCCAAGATCCAAACGTGGAAACCCGAACCCGTTGGTCCTAGAACGTCGTGACGAACCCAAACAACATCAAGAATAGACCGTGTTCATAAACTGACTCGTTTAAGGTACGTTTATAACGGGATCTTGTTCATTTAGGTTCGGATTTGTTTAGTAATCCTAGATCTGTAAGAGTATGGTAAAAACAAACCAAACGTGATGGTTCTTGCTGAAAACCATTAACGACTGATGGGTTAATTTGTCAAACGGATCACCGGGTTATAAATGAACAAATCACACCCTTTAAAACTTAATATTCGGATGAATGGATGGCTAGGGTTTTTAGGTGCTGCTAATCCGAGTTCAATGATACCAAAATCGTGTTATTTCATCAAGGTTTGAGGGTTAATCATTGATCTGATATAGGTTTACTGTTTGGGTGTTCTTGGAGATTTTGACTTTGACCTCTGCGTCAAAATTTGGATAAGACTGAGCCCATTCGTTATGTTAAGATAACGAATTAGGTCATTCGTTAATCACTAATTCGTTATGAATAAGATAACGAATTAGGTTGTTCGTTACTCACCAATTCGTACTGATTACGATAACGAACTAGGTCATTCGTTGCTCATCAATTCATTATGATAAGATAATGAATCGGGTCACGATAAGATAATGAATCAGATAACGAATCGGGTTATGATAAGATAACGAATCAGATAACGAATCAGGCTTAACGAATGAGTTAGCGAATTGGATAATAATTTAAATTTCTAATGAAAATTGTGTTAAGACAGTTAATGGAAATAAAATTTTTCCAAGCTGACCTGCTAGCTCGACCACAGCCAGGGGCTCTTCCCCTTGGACCCTGCTAGGGGCTGCCGCCCCTAGAACCCCGCTGTCAAGGACGCTGCCCCTGGACCCCCCGCTTGTTGAGGGTTATAATTAAACTAGAAATGCGATACGGTGTAAGGCCCCGTTACCGGTGCCCTACTTTGGACGTTGGATTTACTCATAAACGCAGTTCTAAATATCAGAGTAAATAAAAACTTTCGCGGAATAATATAAAAGTCAACCATTCATTACAAATATCCATAACTTGTCTTTCAAAAACATAATATAAAACATAGTATTTCAAACATCACGACAAATCTCTAGATGTCAGCCTCTTCGGAGCCTGCCATGTGTCTTCCTCAAGCCAACTGCCTCAGTCGATTAGCCTGCGTGCATACTAAAAGTCAGCTACGCTGAGTGAGTTCTAGTTTATCATACAACATTCAATACATTCATAACTACGTACTTCCATACATACTTTATACTTTCGTAATTCGTTCATAATATACATACTTACCTTCATACTTTATTCTAAATTCTACTTTACATTATTCTATTCTGCCTCGGATATTATTAGGGTCCGGTCCCTTTTTCTGCCTTGAGTATTATTAGGGCTTAGTCCCTTTCTGCCTCGAGATTTAATAAGGCCTCGGTCCCTTTTCTGCCTCGGATATTATTAGGGTCCGGTCCCTGTCTACCTTGAGTGTTATTAGGGCTCAGTCCCTTTCCTCTGTACCTGACTATCTCTTACATTCAGTCATAACATGCATACATATCATTCGTACATTATACATAACATCATACCTTGATAGTACGTCCAATATCCGAAGATCGTTCACGTACCAACAAGCAATCATTCATACCTTATATACTTATCATTCATACCTTCAACTATCACCCGATGGTACATGCAATATCCGAAGATCATTCAGGTACCGACAAGAAATCATTTATACATAATCATATAAGGCATACACTTACCTCTTAAGGTAAGTGTATTAACTAATCACATCGAGTATGCACACAGCCCCAAAAACATAACAAGGAAAAGGGCTAGAAACTCACCTGAATGCGGTTACGTTCACCGTTCATGGTAATCCCTTTCTTGAGCTGTGCACGACTAACTGTATAACAATTACACATATCAATTAATTATCACTACCCAAATCGCCTTTCTGGTTTAATTATAACTCTCCACGGACAGGGTCCGGGGGCAGCGCCCCTGGCAGTGGGGTCCAAGGGGCAGAGCCCCTGGCTGGGGTTAAGAAAAATTTTATTTTCTTAACTGTCTTAACGCATTTTCCATTAGGATTTTAAGTTATTATTTTATTCACCTACTCATTCGTTAGCCCGATTCGTGGTATAGTACTGGATTACTTTTACTTAGCATTTTAAGCGAACTTAACATTCAGCGAAGTTAACTTGATGAACTTAAATGAGGCGAACTTATCATTAGCGAACTTATACGGCGAAGTTGCTTGGCGAACATGCGTGCAAGCGAACTTATCAGCACGCGAACTTAGCTATATGCGAACTTAGCAACAGAAAACTTAGCTGGAGCGAACTTGTTAGTGGCGAAGTTACCCAGTAGCGCCTACGGGTTTGATTCTAACCCATAAACTTCTTTGTTTCAGCTTGATATGATACTAACCAATCCCTTAAACATTCCCATGATCATTTTCGGATAAGACTTGACTCGGAAAAGCATAAAGTTTGAACCTTTAAGATTAAAACGTTCAATACTAGGTCTAGGGTTTATTTTAAACGAGTCATAGGCAGCCTCGAGTTCGTTAAGTTCGTTTCTAACATCAAGTTCGCTACATTAGTACTTGTTTATACCCGATCTTCTCTAGGTTCAAGTTTCAAGGCTAACCGTTCATAAAAACGTAAACTTTAAAGGTAAAAGACATAACTTTACGCGTTTTGAGGTTACGGTTTAGCTTGGTTATGAACTTGAATCTTGTATCTATCTAGTATATTGAGGATCTATCTATATTGGGCTCGGCTTTGGTCACGGATCTCGTTCCTCCCTCTCACAGCCGTAAATATGTATGGAGGTGTGTGTGTTTGGAGTGAGTAGGCAAATATGAAAAGATGGAATGAGGATTAGGGTTTTAGGGTGGTTTAAGGGGGTATTTATATCCCTAAAGCCCATGGAACTAAGGCCCATTACCCTTTAATCCACCATAACTAATCCAAGTCCATGATCTTTTATTAAACACTAACTAATATTAATAATGCTCAACAACTTAATGAAATCTTCCTTTATTTAATATTATAATATTTAGGACGTTACAAGTCTTCACTCCTTAAAGAGGTTTTGTCCCCGAAACCTAACTATTACATAAACAGTCTAGGGTAGAACTTGCGCATCTCATCCTCAGCTTTCCAAGTAGCATTTGATCCCTTGCGATGTTTCCATATCACTTACACCAAAGGTATAACCTTGTGACGAAGCTGCTTATCTTTGCGATCAACAATCTCTATCGGTTGTTCAATGTAGTTCAGCTGTTCGTCAACCTCAATATCCATCAATGGCACGTGAGATGTGTCATCAACCAGACACTTCCATAGATGAGAAACATGGAAGGTTGAATGAATTCCTTCTAACTCATCGGTTAAATTCAGCTTATAAGCTACTTCACCCACACGATCTAAAATCTTAAACGGTCCAATGTACCTTGGACTCAACTTTCCTCTTTTCCTAAAACGGTTAATCCCTTTCCAAGGCGAGACCTTGAGCATCACATTGTCACCAACGTTAAACTCAATCGGTCGTCGCCGCTTATCAGCATACAACTTCTGTCTGTCTTGAGCAGCTTTCATTCTTGCTTTGATCTGATCGAACTTTGAAGACGTTCCTTGAACAACTTCTAAACTTCCCATTTCCTTCTGGCCAATATCTCCCCAACATACGGGAGTTCTACATCGTCTACCATAAAGCATTTCAAACGGTGGCATACCAATACTTTAATGGTAACTGTTGTTATAGGAGAACTCTGCCAAGTGCAGATGATCATCCCAACTTCCACCAAAATCTAAAACACAAGCACGCAACATATCCTCAAGGGTTTGGATCCTCCTTTCAGACTGCCCATCAGTTTGAGGATGATACGCCATACTGATGTTCAATCTTGTTCCCATCGCTTCATGGAACTTCTTCCAGAATCTCGAAGTGAATCATGTATCTCTATCAGACACAATCGACAGTGGCACTCCATGCTTAGATACAACCTCTTTGATGAACAAACTTGCTAACGTTTCTAACGAGATAGCCTCTCGTATAGGCAGAAAGTGAGTACTCTTGGTCAAACGGTCCACTATCACCCAAATGGTATCGTGATAGCTGTATGAGGTAGCTTAGTTATGAAATCCATTGTGATGTGTTCCCACTTCCATTCAGGTATCTCCAAAGGTTGCATCTTCCCATAAGGCTTCTGATGTTCGGCTTTAACTTGTAAACAAGTTAGGCACTTACTAACATATTCCACCACATCATTCTTCATTCCTGGCCACCAGTAATCTCTTTTCAAATCTTGATACATCTTCGTAGCTCCAGGATGAATCGAGTACCTTGACTTATGAGCCTCATCTAAGATTCAACCTCTAAGATTTCCATGGCGTGGGATCCACATACGGTCAAACCTAGCCTTAACACCATGAGTGTTTTCCATCAGCTCACCTTGTTGGCCGTAATTCTTTCTTTTTTCACTAGCCCTTCATCTACTAGCACTTCTGCCTGCACTTTGATGATTTCTTCAAAAAGACTTGAATTCATAATCAGCTGGTAGGACCTCACTGTTGCAATGACTTCTTCAATCTTACGACTTAGTGCGTCAGCGGCCACATTAGCTTTACTAGGATAGTACTTAATGTCGCAGTCGTAATCCTCAATCAACTCCAACCATCTCCCCTGTCTCATGTTCAATTCCTTCTGCTCGAAGAAGTATTTTAAACTCTTATGATCGGTGTAAATGGTACACCTAGTAACATACAGATAATGTCTCCATATCTTGAGAGCATGCACTACTGCTGCTAGCTCTAAATCATGCGTCGGATAAGTACTCTCATGGACTTTCAACTGTCTAGACGCATAAAATATCACTTTCCCTCGTTGCATCAACACGCAACCTAACCCATGATGCGAAGCATCAGTACAAACAACCAAGTCCTCGTCACCATCGGGTAAAGCAAGGATTGGAGCTTGTGTGAGTCTCTTCTTTAACTCCTGAAAAGCATCTTCTTGAAACTTACCCCAACTGAATACTATCGACTTTCGGGTCATACCGGTCAGCGGTGCGGCTATCTTGGAGAAACCTTCGATGAATCTCCTGTAGTAGCCGGCTAACCCTAGGAAGCTTCGTATGTCAGTCGGATTCTGCGGAGTCTTCCAGTTTGTTATCGCTTCAATCTTTGCGGGGTCTTCCATAATCCCTTCCGGATTAATCACGTGACCTAGGAATTGCACTTCTCGCAACCAGAACGCGCATTTTGAAAACTTAGCATACAACTTCTCTTTCTTCAGAGTCTCCAATACCTCTCTCAGATGCTCGACATGATCAGACTCGCTCATAGAATAAATCAATATATCATCGATGAAGACGATAACTGACTTATCCAACATCGGCCGACACACCCTATTCATCATGTCCAGAAATGCTGCGGGAGCATTCGTTAGACCGAATGACATCACGAGGAACTCGTAGTGTCCATACCGCGTCCGAAACGTTGTTTTAGGGATGTCTGCCTCTTTCACTTTCAACTGGTGATAGCCTGATCTGATATCTATTCGTGAGAACCAACTTGAACCTTGTAGTTGGTCAAACATGTCACACCCCAACATACGGCGGAAATGCCGTGGAGCGAACTGATTGTCACAGCTCTCAAGGTTACTATCATGCATTATTAAAAGTGTCAATATCTATTAATTAAATTTCCAAATAACAATTATCCATACAAAATTCAAATACACAAGTACATATATCAATCAACTACAACATGTCTCATTAAGTTTTTCTCCTAGCATAAATCCTTAAGTGATCTTGTACTTCACATCAAACGAATACCTGCATATGCGTTGAAAATAATATAGTTTTGTCAACACAAGGTTGAGTGAGCAACACACCAGTTCAAAGTATAAATAAAAATATGTATTTGCAACAAGTCATATGAGAATAACAAAATAACCAAATGAGCAAGTATAACTGAGATGTCGAGAAGCACAAAGCTATAACGACTGGCATATGATCATACTAGACTGAGATTATGTTGGACCTCTCCGAATGAGAAAGCATACAAAGCAAATAGTCAGATAAACAAGTAAGGTATAAGTTGTTAACACATAAGACAAAGTTGCAGTTTCGTGTATAAGTATATATGAAAAGTATATTTACGCAAATGTCCCTAAAACGTGGAAAACAAGTAAAATAGGGGAATGTGGTACTCACCTCAATAGCCGAACAAGAGTGAATAGATAACAATAAAATGATGAAAGCGGATCACGCGTGATGACGATAAAGCCTAATGAGGATAATAGAATACGAAAAATACTAAATTAATGAACTAGATCGATTCGATAAATATAATTATTATTATTAAGTCATATTATATTCTCTTAATGTAATAATTTATTTTATAAGATATTATATGAAAAATCTCTAGTTTGTTAAAATATAAACAAAGTACATTATAATACTTTATTTAAGATTATATAACTAAAACCCATCTTTAATAATATTATTAATTCATTAAATCCGTTTTAAAGTACATTATAATATTTTATTATATAAAAATATTATTTAACAAAAATAAATCCTTAAAAAATTATTTATTAGTTTGTTAAAACATTTAATATTGTATAACCAAAAATTAGTTTACGTGGTATTATATATACGTGTATATACATATATGTATACATACATACACGGATGAAAGACGTGACAAACAAGTATTATAGAATTGGTTTTTAGTAAAATAATATTTGGTAGCTATTAATATTATTATTATACTTGCTAAGTGGATTAAAACAGAATAAACAAGAAAATCCCAAAAAAACGGGGTGCATGGAGTCGAACCCACGACCTCTGCCACCACGTTCACATACGTTAACCAGCTGAGCTATCAGGGATAAATAACAAACAACAATTCAGAGTTTTTATAAACAGAGGTATCCAACAGTTCAAAACCAAACCCTAACAATATCAATTCGATCCATCCCAACACAATCAATCGAATTGATGTTGGGGCTATTGATAAGCATCAAAACGCGACTTCAAACATGAATTTAATTACCTTAATAAGTAAACGGAGATAGGTTAATCAGGCTGGACAGTGCGGTGCAAAAGAGATGATGAACGAGGTAAAAGCGATCAAACTAAATCAATTAAATAAGAGGGAATTGTCGGCGAGGTTATATAGATCGTATCCTGTAATTTAATTGGAATACTATACCCGATTTCGTGTATAATGGGTTAAATGATTTGTCGGTTGCATAGAAATGGAAAACGGTTCAATATTGGTATTATTAACTTAATTAAGGGTGTCGGCTAGGCCGAATTTGGTAATAACACGCAATTTCCAAGATCAATTACACCATAAAAGAAAATTAAGGTCCAAGTTATTGATTTGTGAATTCGGGTCCAAGAAAAGCAAAATGGATACGGGTTTGGGTTATGGATATCCAAGTAAAATTTTCCCTTTAGTCCTTGAGGTTTGAGGATGGGCACGAATGAGGTTAATAGTTCAGGTTTGGGTTAAAAATGTAAATATAAGAAAGATGAGTTAATATATTATAAATATAAATAATTAATAATAATATATTAATAATTAGTCTTCTCAATAAACACGACTTTTGATAAAATAATCCGAACATCGAAATGAGTCGGGTATTAATAAAAATATAAGTCAGGAAAACCCGTGTTGTTACAAAGCAGATTGTCAATACTTGGCAAAGGATATCTATTCACCGTAAGCTTATTCAACTCGCGATAGTCTATGCACATTCTCATACTTCCATCCTTCTTCTTTACGAATAACACTGCGCGCCCCACGGGGAAACACTTGGCCTTATGAAACCTTTGTCGAGGAGTTCTTGCAGTTGGGACATCAGTTCTTTCATCTCGGACGGCGCTAGCCGGTAAGGCGCTTTCGCGACGGGCTGGGCTCCTGGTACTAAGTCTATCTGGAATTCTATCTCAGCTCCAGTGGCAAACCCGAAAGATCCTCAGGGAATACTTCTGGGAAGTCACACACAATAGGAACATCTTTCATTTCTTTCGTCTCGGCCGTAGCGTTGACAACATACGCCAGGTAGGCACCGCACCCTCGCCTTAATAACCCTTCGGCTTTTATCATCGAAATGACGTTAAACCCTGAACTTTCCTTATCGCCATAAACCGTCATGGCACTCCCATTCAAGGACTTTAGCTTTATTATCCTACTCTTACATATAATCTGAGCTTCGTACTCGGACAACCAATCCATTCCCAAAACTACATCGAACCCTCCTATGGTCATAACATACAAAGTAACAAGGAACTCATGTCCCTCCAATTCTATCTTACAGTCTTTAACCATTTTCATTATTTTCACCAAGGTGTCACTAGAGGTTTCTACTATGAAGGCTTCAGACATTCGGCAACATTTCATTTTTGCTAGCTTACTAAATGTCGTGGCTACAAAACTTCTATTTGCACCTGAATCAAATAATATTGAAGCAGAAATATCGTTTACTAAGAATGTACTATTCACAACATCAGGAATCTGCCTAGCTTGTTCCCGGGTCAGCATGTAGGCTCTAGTCCTCGGCCTCGCTTGATCAGCATCTTTCTTTCCACTACCTCCAGCCTCACCATCGGTGCACTCTCTCGCAAAGTGACCCGTCTTACCGCACTTGTAACATGCGGGTTTCGCAGTACACTCTGGAGCGTAATGCCCCACCTTCCCACACTTGTAACAAGCGTTCGTACCAAACTTGCACTCACCAGCATGACTCTTCCCACACTTATAACAAACGTCTGAGCCTTTACTCCACCTACACACGCCACCGTGTGCCTTGCCACAAGTCTTACACGACTTTTTCTCCCATACTCTCTGCCACTTGTCCATAGGGTTCCATAACTGAGTACCTGGGCGCTTGACAGGAGCGACCCATTTCTTATCCTTCTTCTCATCCACCATCACATCATATACCGACAAGTCGTCATAAAACATTTCTGCGAGTCCTACAGCAGAATCAAAAGTACCCGGTCTACTAGCATTGACCAAGACATGAATCTTCAGTGGTAGTCCCCTCAGGTAACACTTGATCCGCTTGGCTTCAGTATTCACCATGTCTGGCACCAACCTGGACAAGCGGTTGAATTCAGTGGTGTATTCGCGGTGTGTCATCTCACCCGCCCTTAGGCTCAAGAACATCATTTCAACCCTCTCAACCTCCGCATCAGCACAAAACCTCTTCATTACCAACTCCTTCATATCATCCCACCACATAGCTTTGATCTCTTCCCGGGTTTTCCTCTGTTCAAAAGTTTCCCACCAGTACATGGGCTTCATCAAGAAATGATTGGGTGGCAAAACCCACAGCTTGGTCGGGACGGAACTCGCTAATTCGGATAACCTTGTCCATAGTAGTTATCCATTAGAGAGTAGCGATTGCGTCTCCCAAGCTAGTCAGATTCGACGGGTCACAACCCTTGAAGGACTTATAGTTACACCCACCTCGGCCCATTTTCTTGTCATCAACCTTTACTGACTTAACCATGCTTGATTCTTCCCCCTCCCCTTCATCATTTTTCTTACCATCCCCTTCTGCCCTTTCAACGGTTCTTTCACGGCCTCCAACAGACCTTCAGCATTCCAGTTCTTTGCAGCAGCTGCTACCTCTTGAGCAATGGCAGCTTGAATAGCAGGGTCAAGTTGATACCCTTCGTTGTTACTCGGATTTCGACCAGCTGCACTTTCTTCTCCCTCATTGTTAGTAGCGGCTTCTACCGACGGTTCTCGGACAACGCGTGGCCTACCACGGCGTCCCGTACGTCCTCCTCTTCCAGCAACTTTCTTAGCTCCAGCCATTCTTATTCTATAAGGAAAACAAACATCATCACTTAGGGAACTATTTAGTACAATGATAGTAAGGCTAATAGGTAATAACAGTGGCCAGCTGTGATTAGCTGCTCACATTACTTTCCATGTCCTATACACTTCCTCTTATGAGTCTATTTGTGCTAATTCTACTTCTAACAGTTAGACAATCAAACAGTTCATATCATCACACACCCCTATCCCTAGCAATTAAGCTAGCAATCATACACTCTTTATTTAGTAATTATGCAAACATTCATTCATCATTCTACTTTCATGTGAATCTAATCACATACTTTACCTTTACTTAGCTTGCTTGAGTGACACATGGCATTTTCGTACTGGCATCTTCTTCCTTTTCTTACTTTAATCCCATTCTCTGTTCGAGTCTAAGCATGTATGATGCTTAAATCTCTCGAACTTTGCTCTGATACCAACTTGTAAGGCCCCGTTACTGGTGCCCTACTTTGGACGTTGGATTTAGTCATAAACGCAGTTCTAAATATCAGAGTAAATAAAAACTTTCGCAGAATAATATAAAAGTCAACCATTCATTATAAATATCCACATCTGGAGATTTGTCGCGATGTTTGAAATACTATGTTTTATGTTATATTTTTTAAAGACAAGTTATGGATATTTGTAATGAATGGTTGACTTTTATATTATGCCACGAAAGTTTTTATTTACTCTAATATTTAGAACTGCGTTTATGAGTAAATCCAACGTCCAAAGTAGGGCACCGGTAACGTGGCCTAACAGACGGGTAGTGATAGTTTACTAATACCTGTAATTGTTATACAGTTAGTCGTGCACAACTAAAGAGAGGAATAACCGTAAACGGTGAACGTAACCGCGTTCAAGTGAGTTTCTAGCCCCATTCCTTGTTATGTTTTCGGGGTTGTGTGCATACTCTATGTGATTAGTTATTACACTTATCTTATGTGGTAAGTGTATGCCATATATTTTTATCTGAAAGATATGAATGATTGCTAGTCGGTACATGAACGATCATCGGATATTACATGTATTGTCAGGGCTATAGTTAAAGATATGAATGTTATATATAATGTAATGATGATGTATATGTTATGAACAAATATAAAGGTATGGAAAGGTACAAAAGAAAGGGACCGAGCCCTGATAATACTCGAGGCAGAAAAGGGACTGGTCCCTAATAATATTCGAGGTAGAAAAGGGACCGAGCCCTAATAATACTCGAGGTAGAAAGGGATTGGAACCTAATAATATTCGAGGAAGAAAAGGGACCGAGCCCTACTAATACTTGAGGCAGTAGGGCGTAATGCTCTTTAAAACATATAAGTATGTAAAGTATGAATATATGTAAAGTATGCAAAGAAAGAATGAAAGGAAGGGAGAAGGTATATACTCATGTATGTATGAAAGTAAGATAAGCAGGTTAAGAATATAATATGCATCTACATATGCGTATGTATAAGTATGTGAAAGTATTGTATATTATTTGATTAACTAGAACTCACTCAGCGTGGCTGACTTTTAGTATACACGCAAGTGAGTAGGATGAGGCAGCTAGCTTGAGGAGGACACATGGTGGAAGAATAAGAAGCTGGCATCTGAAGACCTGTGACATTTTATTAAATGATGTTTATGTTTAAAAGACAAAATATGTTAATTGAGAAAAGTTTTTGTAATTACTTGAAATGTTCATTGAAGTTTTAATATTCCGCGAAAGTTTTTATTTAACTATGATATTTAGAACTATGTTTATGAGTAAATCCAACATCCAATGTAGGGCACCTGTAACGGGCCATACACTTATACATTTTTATATGGTTTATGATGGCAGGGCTCGTATCATAAAAAGCTTTGGACGATTGACAAAAACATTTGAAATAAGTTTTATCAAAGTGAAGTTGTCACCTAGAAGAACGTTTAGATTCAAATTAATCATGTAAACGTTTGGAATTTGGAATATGTTATTATGTAGGTTTTTTTGTTTGAACACATTAAATATGTTGTTGATTGAACTTGTTTGTGAAGTTATCATATTATTATTTCTACATTTTCAAACTTTTATTTTTATTTAATAAACTAAATCTTGTGGTTTATGTAGCAAAATTATGTGCCACTAAAAAAACTACATGTATTTAAATTGGAACGATTTTACTGACACTAAAACTTGTCACAAAGTTGTTTTTACATTGTGGCAAAAACAAAATGCCACTAAAACTAGTATGGATATATGACTAGGATTACATTTTAGTGACACAAAAATTATACCACAAAAGTCTTTTTTCAATATTGTGGGAAAAAAATAAGTGCCACAAAATCATAAAAACTTTGCGCGTCATATAAAAAACTAACACTAAAAGGCTTCAGCGTCACCACTTCTGGTGACACCTTTTGTGTGTGCTGCACATTCATAACGGGGCTTTCAGTGGCACATTTTTTGTTTTTAGTAGCACTTTTTGTATGTCACTGTATGCCATTTTTTTGTAGTCGGCAGATCCTATTCATTCAGGCTAAGAGTTTTGGCCATTTTTCAACATGTACCGTTACCATGCCGAAATCTCTCTAGAATGATAGGCCGCCTCGAGGTGCACAACGAGGCGGATTGGGATTAATTGTATGTATGTATGTATGTATGTATGTATTTATGTATGTATGTATGTATGTATGCATGCATGTATGTATGTATGTATGTATGTATCATCTTATAATCATATCAAGTTATTATCAATATACGAATAATCATTCGGCTCGATTATCGTTATATTTATCGTCTAGTTTCTCAATCATATGTGTCATGTTATGCGATTGAATCCTTCTAGAGGATGAAACAGATTCTCAATTGGTAGTAATTAATCATCTTTAAATGGCAACGTTGACAACAATGTGAAAATGGATTCTTAAGGTTAATCCACTAGAATTGGTTTGTTATCGGTCAAGTGAGTGTATAATATAATCTATTTTAAACAACTATTGGGTGATTATTACAAAGTTCTATTATTGTCCAATATTTAAGGACAATTTACTTAGTAATTTAAGGGATTGACTCATCATTAAATTAGGTTACCTTATGAATACTTATTATAAACTAACTTGCTTACATAAAATGATGTTTTTGTCAAGGTCATGAAATTATGCATATCTCTTCCTTTAATTATAATGGAATAACATGACTTAGGATTTATGTGTTATTTCCACATTTAATTACTAAAGTAAGTTAATATCACATGTTACTAATTAATTGTTAAACCAAGTAAAGAGGTTTTTTAATCAAGATGGTACACTTTTATCCTTGATCATCTCCATAAAAATATAAAAATCAAAAATCTGGTCTTTTATTTATGCTTTTAAATTCCTTTAAAATTTACTTGTTACTATGACGATTACTTCCGGTTAAAACAAACACAACGATTTAGTAATAAAAATTAAACAAGTGTGTCCGTGGATCGATACTTGGTTCGTACCCATACTATACTACGTATACGAAAGGTACAATTGCCAATTTGTGTGAAGTAGAGTTAATATAAAAATCATTTTATAATTTAAAACTCGACTTTGCATGAAACAAAACTCTTTTGAAAAATGAACACTTATTCTACCACTCTTCTACCGTCCATTAACTTCCTAGGCTTTTGATGAACTTTTGTTGAAGTTTTTATTTTATTTTAAATTATGCTCTTGTCATGATATTATGATTTAGTAAACAATTAGATTTTATTCATTTGATGCATGTGTGTGACCAAATTTGCTTGATGATATTTATTGTTTACAGAGTCTTTGATGAATGTCTTTCATATAATAGGATTCTATTATGTCAGTTACAGTGTGTTCTGGCCTCGTTTATGGCTAAATTTCAATAATACCATAGAAACAATATTTCTTAATCGAGTAGGTCTAAGTGTGCTGGAAATCTAAATATCTGTGAGGTATTTGCTAGTAAATTGCTATATTTATTTCTTCTTAAGGAGTCCGTCTAGGTTTGGTTTATCGAATTTGTCTATCTAGTCAAGTTAATAAATTAAACTACCATTGATTCCCGCGTTGTGAGGTAGGATTTCGTTTAAAGGTACATTTTATAACTGTTCTGATAATTGTGAGGCAATATGGCATTGAAGTTGGAATTCTCAATAATTTAATAGAAATACATAGGTGTCTTCTTGTGAAGGGTTAGAGGTTATATTTGGGTTTTCGTTAAGTGACTATTTATGATCCTAGTGCCATATCAAAGGGTTTTTCGATTAGTTGATAATTAATACACTGAGGACTCTAGCCTAGGTGGTTTCTCATGATAATTTGATTAAATCAGATTAAATCATCTTTTGTTTATTTAACTTGTTTTAAATTACTCTAAATTTAGATCCAGTAACCCCCCCCCCCCCCCCCTAAAATAATATAAATAAAATATTCGTGTAAGTTAGTTGAGTCTAATTAGCTACTTTACATAATTTAAAGGGTCATGTGGGTTCAATATCCGAGTTTACTTAGTTTTACTACAGTCGACAGATACACTTGTCGGTTAGTAGTTTAGTTAGGTTTAAGAGTAATTATACTTAGTTTCTAGATTATCGTATTTTTAGTTAATAAATTTATAACTACTTTTAGCACAACAACTGCTAACTTATAATGGGGAAGCGAATCCGATTGCTTGACAAATATGGATAAGCAACATAGAAAGGGTTTCTGAAAGGACCCATTACGAATCGAGCGATTTTGTGGCATATGGGACGGGTCAATTTCGATCCCAAGCGAAAGCTTGGTGGGAAAATCTTAAGAGTAACAAAGGAGTTGAAGCTAGCGGGCTATGGCTTTGGAAGAATTCAAAATACCCTTTCTCAAGCGCCATAGTCCCAAGCAACTGTAAACAAAATCAACGAATAATTTATTGAGTTAAGGCATAAAAAATAAATGATTGATAAGATCACAGGGATCTTTTTTGATAAATTGAAGTTTTATGGAAAGCTAGTCCAAACTAAAGAGAAAAAGATCTACACTACCACAACATGTTAAGCTATGAGAATAGGGATTTTATGACTCCCTCGAGTTACGGGACCATAACGAAAATCATTAATTCTACGTGTGGGCGCGATATTGAATTAAAGAAGCAAGTGAAAAGAGGTGAAAGAAGGGTCAAGAATTCAAATCCAATCCTTTCCAATAAGTCAAGGTAACCAAAAGCCCCCAAGAAAAGGAATCTAAAAGGCAAGTCGCTGAGTTGTAAGATATGCTGGAAGGCGCATCGAGAAGAGTGCTACTTTAAATATAAGCCGTGTGTGATATGCGGGGAGATGGGTCATGGGTGTACACCCTGGCTTTAAGCGGCTAACTCTCGAGTGCAACGTATAGATCACTCATAAGCTCACAACACTATTAATAGTGGCAATATATTTATTTTATTCCATAAGTTCACAAGTACACAAATATTTCGATAATAAAACAAATAACATTACATCGAAATATACAACTTTTATTCGTTTGGGTAAATCCTAAAGAAGATCTAGTTTTCTTATCCTAGTACTTCATCATATCAACATGTAGCACATTTAAAATAGATGAAATTTGTCAAGAAAATATGTTGGTGAGCTTTTTAGTTGGGTATCTTGGCTTTGTGTTGGGTTACGGATTTAGTTAGGTCATAGATTTGGTGTTTGCGCTTGTTTTTGTGGTTAGTGTGGGTTTTGATGAATTTTGGTTTATCATGGTCAGGATCACGACGGCCAACTGCTTGAAAAGTTGGGTCGTCGTTTTGTTGTTTGAGTTTCTAGAACGATGCTGAGGAAAACGGGAAGACATGCTGCGAAGCAGAAAATATTTGTGTGATATGGGATTATTAATTACAAAAAGAAACATTACATGAAACATTCCTAAAATCAGAATCAATCTACATAAATCATACAAATATATAAATAAACAAAATTGCATGAAACAAAATTTGAAATCAAAATTGAAATGTCTAGGAATCATCATGTGTTTTCGCATTTCAATAACAATCTCATAAATTTTCGAATAACCATATGGAAACTCTATCAAATTTTGAAATTAGAATATCCATGAACCACCATGGATCTAATACAAACTTATTATAAGTAGTGAAATTAAAATCGAGTGTTCATGTAACACATAACATTTCGAATTTCCAATTAAAACCATAAGAATAACTTAATATATAAATTAATAAAACGATATGAAACTCGAGTGTTCATGTATCACCACGACCTTTCAAATTTTCAACTCAAACCGTAATAATATATGAATTATATAATATAAACAAAGAAAACGAGTTGAAACTTGACGTATTCATGTATCACCACGACCTTTCGTATTTTCAATTCAAACCGTAGTAATATATGAATATACAAATAAATAAAAGGAGTTGAAACTCGACAATTCATGTGTCATCATGAATTTTCGAATTTTTAAACAAAACCACAATATAAACAATTGAGTCTTTGGAATCATACGTTGCATGAACCACCATGACTTGTATTCAATTTTTAAGAGTAGGAGTGTAACCTTTCTATTCACAAAAAATGGTCACATTTGATAACTTAAAATTATTGTTCATATGGCGTTTAGTGTGGTATGCATTGGCCTAATAAGTTCCAACACCCTTTGGAACCCTCCAGGTACACAACCAGCTCCAACGGCTGATTGAGATTTTATGCGTTGCTTATTTTTTAGGTTTATGATCCTTGGTGTTATGGTTTTGAAAAACATGTGCGTCCCTCTTCTGGTTACTACATACCCGTCACATAAAACCATCTTTAAGGTGCGCGAAAATTCGAAATATCGATACATGAGTTATTAATTTAAACATCACAAAATCATTAAAAAAATCAAAAAGATTATAAAATGGTGTAGGCATAAGCCTTAGAATTTGTGTGTGAATATATGTACATGCGACGTTATAAAATATTATAAATATACTTGAATCATAGGAAAAATATTAAAATATGCGGGCACATGGCACATAGGGTATACATGTAGTTCGGGCCATAATATAGTTTACTAAATACAAAAATCCGAAAATTTAAAGCGAGTTGGTTTTCGGGTTTAACGAATGATACAACGGGGTTGCAAATTTCCCCATAAAGATATCGGTGTGCTGTAAATGCTACCAACCGGGTCAAAATAAATCTGACTGCCCGAGTTGGTAGGAATGATAGAGGAAGCTGGCGGAAAGATAGGAACCCCCAAGGGTGTGAGAAAAATCTTTTCAATCATTGCGGGCGAAGCAAAAATCGATCCCGAAGTGATCACGGGTACATTTACCATAAATTCCATTCCTGCACATGTATCGTTTCAACCCACTTCATTTATTTTAAAAAATTACCAATAGCCTTTGATGTATAAGTGGGGGATAATAAAAGTTTTATTGTTGTGACATATGCCGAGAATGCAAGATCAACATTTAAGGCAAGACATTCTAATCAATTTGATTTCCATGGTAATGGGGATACTCCAAGTGGTGGTCAGAAATGATATTTTGTCCTGCCATCACGGTATGTTATATGCTACCACAAAATGGTACAACTGATTTTGCCAAGCGGGAGGCATCTTATCCCATAATTTTTTCAATGATAGGAGCTAACAAGCTTATCCGACATGGGTGCAAATCATACTTAAACCTATGTGAATGACTCTAAGAAGGATATTCCGGATATCAAAGACGTGCCCATAGTGCGAGAATTTGAAGAAGTACACCTGAAATAAAATTATGAGGTACTCCACCTGAACACGAGGTGGATCTTGGGATTGAATTAGTCCCAAGGGAAAAATCGGTTTCTAAGGCGCCATATAGGTTAGCGCACTTGGAGCTACAAGAACTAATGTGCCAGTTACACGATCTACTTGATAAAGGATTTATTAGACCAAGTGTCTCTCCGTGGGGAGCACCGGTGCTATTCGTCTAAAAGAAAGGGAGCATGCGTATGTGCATGGATTACCGCGAGCTAAACAAGATTACGGTAAATAATTGATACCCTCTCTTGAGGATAGATGTTTTGTTTGACCAACTACAAAGCGCAAGTTGGTTCTAAAAAAATTGACACACAGTCGGGTTATCATCAATTATGGGTGAAGGCAAAGGATGTACTGAAAACTGCCTTCCTCACGCGTTATCAACATTAAGAATTTCTCGTGATGTCATTCGGGTTGACAAATGTGTCAGTTGCTTTTATGGACCTAATGAATCTGGTACAAAATACACAAATGCTCGATAAATCGGTAATAGTGTTTATCGATGACATACTCATTATTCAAAGAGAGAAGCGGAACACGCACTTCACTCACAAGAAGTCCTTCAAAAACTAAAGAAAGAAAAGTTGTATGCTAAATTCTCGAAGTGCGCCTTTTGGATTCGAGAAGTTTAATTTCCCGGACACATCATAAGGGCCTAAGGAGTGTTGGTCAACTCGTCGCAAATTGAAGCCATTTAAAAATGATGTCCACCAAAGAACCCATCAGAAAAAAGAAGCTTCTGGGGCTTACGGGTACTATCAGAGATTCATCCAAGATTTCTCCAGAATCGCGGTATCGTTGAGTAAATCGACCTTCAAGAAGGAGAAAATTGTATGCGGATAAAAAATGAAGATCCATTGAATCCAAATGGGTGATAATGTAATGTTTAAAGCATCACCCATGAAGAGAATAATCTGTTTTCGGAAATAAGGAAAATTTGAGCCCTCAAATTCATATATTATTCATATATTGACCAGGTAGGAGAGGCAACTTACCAGTTGGAGTTACCAAAAAAGCTAAGTAGAATTCATAAAACTTTCCATGTCTCGAATTCACGGAATTGCTTAGCTGATGAGATGGCCTATGTGCCTCTCGATGAATTAGAGGTGGGCACCAAGCTTAATTACGTGGCAAGACCAATTGAAGTCCTTGACCGAAAGGTGCGGAAACCTAGAGACAGAGATGAAAATAAATGAGAACATCGAAAAGGATTGGACATCACGTTGGAGTCCGAGGAAGAGATGATAATATTCCACCCATTTTTATTTGGAACATAAACAAGCCTTTAGGGACGAAACCTGTATAAGGAAGATGAACTTGTAACACCCCAATAATATTATACGTTATTAAACATGAACGTATACGTGTATTAATTGTTATTTGGCAAAAAAATGGTGACAACTAAGAAGTTAACTTAGTTAACTAGATTAAAGTGTAATGGATTCTTTTAAATAACTAACTAAAGTACAAGGGCTGAGTGTGTACATAAGTAAACTAAATCTTGTAAAATATCATATTAGGGAAAACACACACGTGTGTGTGTGTCGATCATTAGGAAAGAGAAGAGGGGAAAACCTCTTTTCACCTAATTTACCAAAATTGATTAAAAAAAGTTGTGCTAAAACCCTTGCATGTGGGTAAATTTGTCATTATCTGAACTTGGTGATCATAAGATATGTCTTAAAATTATATTTGGTTGTAGTAGTGAAATATGACAAGTAGATTACTTGCAACGGGTGAATAGATTATGATCATATGATGAAACTGATAGTACATGGATCTTAAATTCGTCTTGAATGTTGAAATTGTGGAGTACTTGGCTCAAAAACAATTTTTTGATTGTGTTCAAGTCTACTATGAAGTGGACTTTAACCTTAAGGTGAACAACCCCAATTTCATAAACAATAGGTAGTGTATTAGCCTTGATTGAATTGGCTTTAACATATAAATTGATTGTTCGAGAGACTGGGACAAAACTACATTATATGGTGTGGTAGAACATTATGAAATTTAACTAAATGTATAGCTTAGAAATCATGCCTATAGCGTGTGGATAAAATGCTTGAGTAAGAAATATGGTGTCTAATGTGCCACAAGGAAGTTGATATGAACTCTTTGGATAATGTTGGCATATGTGTAAGGCCCCGGTCCCGGTGCCCTACTTTTATGTCGGATTTACTTATAAGGACAATTCTAAATAGGGATGAGATCGGGACCATATCGGTACCGACCGGTGCCGGTCCCGAAAATCGCAATTCTTGGTCGGGTACCGGTTCCGAAATATTCGGTTCGGTATCGGTACCCGGACAGGACCGGGACAAGACCGGTATTGAAGGTAAAAATTCGGGAAATACCGGTTCCGTACCGTACCGCTACTAAAACTCAAAACTTTGGTACCGATTTCGGTACCGGTACCCGTACCGATTTTGCTCATCCATAGTTCTAAATATCAAAGTAAATTAAAACTTTCGCAGAATACTTAAAACATCAATCATTCATACATTAATTTTTTAAACTTAAACATGTCTTTAAAGTTCAAACATCATAAACATATAACTTCAAATCTTCAGACGCCAGCTTCTTTATTCTTAAACATGTCTGCAACCCTTTAACCTTTGCAGATATTATTATGGTCTGCAACCATTTAACCTTTGTAGATATTATTAGGGTCTACAACCCTTTAAGCATACAACAATACAACCATACATACCGTACATACTATTAGTTATATATATATACATATATATATATATTCATATACATCTACGTACATACTCTTAGTTTTTCTTATTTCATTCAAATATAGTTCATAAACATTCATTCAACATACATTTACTACTTAAGATAAGTGTATTAACTAAATACATAGGAGTATGCACACAACCTCCAAAAGCATAACTGATAAAAGGGGCTACAAACTCACATGTGTCATGTTTCTTTCCGAGTTTATGGTCACAACTCTTCTCAGCTAAGCACGACTAACTATGTAACAATTAACAAGCATCACTTAACTACTCCTAATTATATCATGTTTCTAGGCTAATGAACCCCTAGCTAACGGGGTCCGGGGGCAGCGCCCATGACAGCAAGGTTCTAGGGGCTGTAGCCCCTAGCAGGTTCCAAGGGGTAGAGCCCCTGCTGAAAAAAAATCTATTTTTTTTACTAAGTCTTTACTAAAACCTCATCAGAAAACTAAGTTCAAATCCTCGTATATTTTCCCAGCGTATATGTATCATTACATATGCGCCGTACATGTCAAGTAACATATGCGCTACAATACATACGCCGTATATGTATGCATATGCGCCGTATATGTCAAGTAACATATGTGCCGTATATGTCAAGTAACATATACGCCGTATATGTATACATATGCGCCGTATATATGTTATTACACAAATGTGTCGTATATGTACACGTGTACATATACCCCCGTATATACATATGCGCTCCTACTTACGCGTTGGGCACATATCCGTCAGATACGTGCAGGCCGCTGTTAATCACCACGATTGGAAGAATTTTGATTGTTTATAACCCAGGTAGCTTTGGGGTGTCCAGATCCAAGCTAAGGTGGCCATTTAGCTCGTTTTGATCGATTAAACACTCGATTAAAGCAAGATCAAGAGTCAAACGGCTCATTCGGTATCCCGGGGCTACGGTGTCAGGTTCTATAATGCTGGACAGCTGAGATAAATGCTTTGTTATCTTCAATTAGTCTCGGACCGCTGAATAGAATACTGTAAGGAGTGTTTGGTTAAGTGTGTGTGTTTTTGATGGTGTATGCTAAGGTGCAGAATGCTGGAGATGGGAAGGATTAGGGTTTAAGGGGTATTTATACTCCTTAAGCCCATGAACCTTATGCCCATCTTCATCTTAAGTCTATGATTTAATCTAAATTCATCTATTTTAGCCTACCATAATTTTATCATTATTATTATATTATTGTTTTTCTATTAATTAATTCTTCCAACGTAAATAATATTTTAATATTATTTGTAGAAATTCAAATGTTACAATATGTTAATAAATAAGATACAAAAATAAACATAACCTAATAAGTAACCGGGTTGTGATTTTTAGACAAATCGAGTGACAATCCAGAAGATCAAACCAGAAAGGAGACGTGACAAAAAGGGAAGCTTTAAGGTACGTGACTGGATATCACGTTTTTAATTTTTTATAGTTTATGCTATTTTTAGTTATCTTGACATATAATAGTTGATAGAGGATTGATGAAGTAGATCACACAATCAAAATAAATTTTGAGGATCTAAGCGAAGAACAGTCAGAACCGACATGTAAAGGACTCATGGAGTCATAGCCACGAAGGCGACACTCTAAATATAAGAACATGGCTATGACCATGGAACAAATCTTGACATTGGTTAATTAAAGTGGAGTGCTACATAGACACTTGCTAATATAAGAGAGGTGGTGCAAATTTGGACACCAACTAATATTAAAGCGGTGCAAATCTAGACACCGGCTAATATTCGAGTAACTTCTTACGTTTTCAATCTTAAATTAAAAAACAAATTTATATCCTCGATATTCTTTTTATTAAAATTTCCGAGCCATTTATATTATTATGGTAATATACTACTTTTAATAGTACTTGTGACTAGTATCATTATAATAATATTATTATTATTTCATTTGTAGAAGTTTTTGGGTATTTCGGTAGCCTGACAGCTCGTTCAAGTCGAACTGCATAGATAGCTCTTTAGATCTTGAATCAAGCATATGCAGTTGAGCCTACTTGAATAGTCTAATCAAGCTTTAATTTTCTTTCGGAATTAAGTTAGGTTAAGGCAGTTAGCCTAGTTGACGATACAAGATTGATTAGGATAATATAGTTTTGATCTTCCTCAGAGAGTCATATATAGTCAAATTGGGCAATAGTTTTTACAACCATATTATAAATCCCATGCATAGTTTGTTGAAACAATTAGCAGAAATTATTTGAACATACTAAATCAATGACCTTTTTTTAAATTAGATCCAATAATGAAATATCATGTCCTATGCTACGTTTTTGTTCATCTGGTTTAGTACATACTCGTCACTATATTTCACATTGTATATAAACAGGGTTCCAAACAACAGAATGGTTCTTCCATTCGAGTGTGAAATATTATCTTTTATGTCTCACAAAACAACACTTTCAATCTATTTAACTCAATACATTAAACAAAAAATAATATATATTAATCCAATCATGAATATGAATGAAATGTATGGTGATAGGAATATTGAGAAGCCTCCACTAACAGGTACTCAATGAGTGACCGATGGATCTAATATCATGGGATCCACATCAACCCTAACATGGAGAGATTCTTAACAATATTTATTGCCAATTTGTACCATGTTCTAAAATCATATTACGAATTATTTCAATGTCACAATAACAATTATTTATTTTGTTTTAATCTTAAAACAAATTTTTTATGATACAACTGTTTTCATAACTTGCTGCAAAACATTTTCATATATTAAAATAAACACTATACAATTTTCCCATATCATGTCTTTTTATCTTGTTCTGTAATTAAATTTCATTTTTGTTCGAGTAAAGTGTCATTTTCGTCTTTGTTGTTTGGCAAATAATGCGAATTTAGTCCAAAAAGTTTATTTTTTGCATATGGACCCTCCACGTTTCTCAGTTCTTACCAATTACATCCAAATCACTAACTCCGTTAAATTTAATCGTTAAGTCAGGGGTAGACATGTCTTTTCACTATTTATTTATTATAATACTTATTTTAGTGAACTGCGGTTTTCATCCTTGTGGTTTGTCCAAATCTACGATTTTAGTCCAATAGTTTCATGTTTGCAATTTTTGTCCTTGTAGTTTTATTCACTTGCAATCAAACCCGAATTTATTAACCTCATTAATTTTGGTCGTTAATCCATTTGTGTGCCCCTCACGTGACGACCATTTTTTTCGTTTCTCTCCGTAAATAAACTTCAGTCCTAATTCGCAAGCCCCTCACGTGAGGGGCTGGGGTGTATTTGGGGAAAAAGGAAAAAAAAATAAGGAACAAAACTGCTCCTCACGTGAAGGTCACAATGATGAGTTTAATGACCAGACTTAACGATATTAGGGAATTTGGGTTTAATTACAAGTGAAATGAAACCATAGGGAAGAAAATTGCAAACTTGAAACTATTGAACTAAAACCGCATATTTGGACAAACCACAAGGACGAAAACCGCAGTTCACTAAAATAAGTATTATAATAAAGAAATAGTGAAAAGACATGTCTACCCCTGACTTAATGATTAAATTTAACGGAGTTAGTGATTTGGATGTAATTGGCAAGAACTTGGAAACGTGGAGGGTTTATATGCAAAAAAATAAATTTTTTGGACTAAATTCGCATTATTTGCTAAACCACAAGGAAGAATGGCACTTTACTCTTTTCATTCTGAATAACAATTTATTTAACATTTCGGGACCGTAACCGAAGACTTTAAGTTCATTAAGAGATTTATCTTTGCCAATAGGTCATCAGTTCATAATTCGCTCGCTTAACAGTACCATGTGAGTTTCATAACCCTCATTTTCTAATGCTTTACATTTATTTAGGGGTACTATAGCACGTTACCATGTTTACACGTAAATTCATACTCTTTGATTACCAACTGATTCACAATGATGTCATGCATGTCAGTAATATTTCTTTCAAGTTGTTTACGCTGACTATATGTGACTATGTGCAATGTGTTTAATGTTTTTATGGTGATTCTTCGCAAACTCAAACACAAGTGGAGGGTAAGACAGGACATTCATGCGCTACCTATTCTTGAATTTCGGTTGAAATGGATGGTGGTATCATTAACATTCCCCTGGTGGTGGGGTATCATTATCATTTTCCTAGGTTAGGATGTAATTTTTGGTTGCTTTCATTAACTTTATATTTGGATATATTACATTGTGACATGTGAATCGACAAATATTTTTGTATTATCTATATATCAAACTTATGAAACCTCACCAACATTCGTGTTGACAAAATATATTATTTTCAACGTGCTACAGGTTGATTGATGAAGTGCTAAGGAATGAAGATAACTATAGACCTTTAGAATTATTTACATAAATTGTTATCTTTATCTTCTGACGTATTGTTATTTGATTCAAACCGATGTTCACTTGCTTCATTATCAAATAAAATAAATATATTTATTATCACTTTAATAGTGTTACATGCTTATGAGCAATTTGTAAGTACCGCCACTGGATATTCCACCTACAGTCAGGGTGGTAGAGATTGTATTAGAGATGTGACTAAGACGTAGCGACTTATATAGTTATAGTTTACTTAGGGTCCCAATTGTATGTATACCCTATGTGTTATGTGTTTGGATTATTTTTTAAAAAAAAATTGTTCATATGCTTAACTTATGTTTATCAAGTTTCATATCGTCGCATGTACACATATTCACATACTACTCTATGGCTTTTACCTAATCGATTTCATATTCTTATGTTTTCAATGATGTTGAGATATTTCAATGAAATACATATTTTGATATTTCAATTTTTGGTTCACCTTAAAGATGGTTTTATGTGTCAAGTATGTAGTAACTTGAAGGGGGACACATTTTTTGTTCGAACTTTTGTCACCAAGGTTTTTTCAACCTAAAGATTAGCAATTCGCATAAATCCCAATCAGCCATGGGACTAGGTTGCTTACCTGGGGGTTTCGGAGAGGTTGTGAAACCTATGAGACCAAAAGATACTAAACTTAATGCCATACGAACCACCACTTTATGTCGTCAACACGGCCATTTTCCTTTGTGAATAGAGAATGGCTCCCACTCTTAAATTGCATATAAGTCGTGGTGATTCATGCAACATATGATTCCAAGATTCATTGTTTATTTTATGATTTTCAATTGAAAATTCGATAAGTCATGGTTATACATGAACATGAGAGTTTCAATACCTTTTCTTTATTAAGTTTATATTATGGTTTTAATTGAAAGTTTGAAAAGTCATGGTGATACATGAGCACTCGATATTCAATTTGATTTCTTTGTTTATATTAAGTTTGTATTGGATATTTCAATTTCAATTTTAATCGTTTTTAGGTAATTTTCTTTAAAGGTGACTTAATCGTTATTGGAATACGAAAACCTAAGGTAATTCGAGTATACTCTAATAATTTCAATGAGAATCTTATTTTCAAGATAATTTACGTAATTCAAATATTATATTACTTAATATTCAATTTTCTTTTCGTCGTTGATTCAAAATTCTTATTTACGTCCCATGTCTCGTGAATCTTTTCTGCTTCGCAACATGCCTTCTCAATTTCCTCGACGTCATTTCAGAAGCTCATGCCACAAAAGTTTACCTAGCTGGTGCGACCATGATGAAACCAAATTAATCAGGACCCCTCAGCACCAACACCAACCAGAACGATAAGACCAACCATAAACACCAAAATTATGCCCTAACCAACCCAAACCTATAACCTAGGATACTCAAACCCAACCCAACCAAAAAATCCCTGCACGGAAAATACATTTCTGTAACACATATAAATTTCATGACACTACTATTGCACAGTGCCATAAATGTTCCAACTATGGTCACCTTGGCCACATCATAAGCTCTTTCCATGAACCTATATGTGACATTCGCCATTTTTGGTTAAACATGTATTTGTTTTTGTATTGGAAACCCGACTCATTTTGGTATTTCGGATCTTACATTATTAATAAAATATTGGTTTTTATGTTCGTTTTTGTTACACAATTGTCAGATCAAGAAACCATCTCTTTCAGTACGTTAAAACACCCTTTCTGGCTAAAAACGAGTTAAAAAAACTTAAGGGACTAAAATTGTCAAATTACAAAAGCATGTAACTCTTAAAATAAACATTATGGCCAACCCTTCACTCTTTCCCTATATAAACAAAACCAATGCATCCCATTTGGGTTTGCTCATTCACCTCAAACTCTCCTCAGTCTAGATCTAAGTATTCTTTCTTCAAACTCTAGATAGTTTGACTTCTCAAGGTCAAACTACTTCTAATGTTTGTTTGTAACGAATTCTTTTTAATTAAATCATGTTATTATAGCTTGTTTAAAACATACTCCCCGTGTTTCCTTGGCTTTCCCTTCTCCGACCAATGTCGGTTTAGGTGTATTGCTAGGCAAGGCTTCATGGAGGACTATGATAGTAATTTAAATTTTGTTTAAGCTTATTATGAATGTTATTGTTTAGTTCGATTTATTTTAGTTTCTAAATCATTTTAATGAGTTCTATGGTAATGGGTATGTGGCAACCATCCTCGGTTTCATCCCTAGTCAAGAGCCGAACCAAAACCGAACTTTTGTTTAAATACTTTATTGTTAACATATTGTATGTAAGACATGAGTATTATCAATTCTAAGTTTATTTTAATAAGTTCTATGGTATTGGGTATGTTGTAACCATCCTTGGTCTTATTTTGAGTCAAGGACCAAACCAAGACCGAACTCTCATTTAAATGCTTTATTTAAAATGATTTATTAATATGTTACATGTAAGATTTGTGTATTATAATTTCTAAAGTCCTTTTAATAAGTTCTATAGTATTGGGTATGTGGTAACCATCCTCGGTCTTATTCCGAGTCAAGGACTGAACCAAGACCGAACTTAACCGAGTTCACTCGCTTAAGACACACTAGTTGTGTTTTGAGCCACCGAATCTCATTTTTTTCTCTAAAACAATGTTATAAACTAATTTTAATTATTTTCTAAAAACACTTGGTATGTTGGATCTAACTTGATCTTATAACAAGTTTGGACCGACAAATCCAAACACCCGCTTAACGGACGTTAAGGTTCTTCTTAATAGAACTACACACTTAGTTAAGCTTCTTTTGATTTCATTCAGTCATCTCATAACATTTATCATCTTGGAATCTCAACTTCGGGCTTGACCAATTATCAAGACTCGACCCGACAAATCCGAACACTCGTAAAATCTTGTCTTAGTATATATTTAACAAAGGGTCTTGCAAATAGCATAATCATACCCAAATATTTACTTAACAAAGGTTAGGTTAAACTAATGAAGAGAATACCGAGACCCGATTTTGAGTAAAATTACCTTTCTAAAACCATTACTTTAATCCTTATGTATTTACACTTTAATTCTCAAACTTTAATTATTTATTTTACTTGTCATATCATTTTACTTTAAAGCTTTTAGTCCATCTACTAACTCGAAACCCTCTTTAATCTAGGTCTTGCTCGTTGAATTACCTTTCCGTTTTATCACAAACTAATCCTCCAAGTTACTTATTTCATGTGAGTACATTACATCGCTAGTTTTTCTTTTTATAATTTAGGGGTAACATGCATACTTATTTCCTTTTTATACTTTGGGGGTAACATGATCCTCATTTATTTATGATTTATATACCGCAATTCTTTCCATGAACCTATATGTGACATTCGCCATTTTTGGTTAAACATGTATTTGTTTTTGTATTGGAAACCCGACTCGTTTTGGTATTTCGGATCTTACATTATTAATAAAATATTGGTTTTTATGTTCGTTTTTGTTACACAATTGTCAGATCTAGAAACCATCTCTTTCGGTACGTTAAAACACCCTTTCTGGCTAAAAACGAGTTAAAAAAACTTAAGGGACTAAAATTGTCAAATTACAAAAGCATGTAACTCTTAAAATAAACATTATGGCCAACCCTTCACTCTTTCCCTATATAAACAAAACCAATGCATCCCATTTGGGTTTGCTCATTCACCTCAAACTCTCCTCAGTCTAGATCTAAGTATTCTTTCTTCAAACTCTAGATAGTTTGACTTCTCAAGGTCAAACTACTTCTAATGTTTGTTTGTAACGAATTCTTTTTAATTAAATCATGTTATTATAGCTTGTTTAAAACATACTCCCCGTGTTTCCTTGGCTTTCCCTTCTCCGACCAATGTCGGTTTAGGTGTATTGCTAGGCAAGGCTTCATGGAGGACTATGATAGTAATTTAAATTTTGTTTAAGCTTATTATGAATGTTATTGTTTAGTTCGATTTATTTTAGTTTCTAAATCATTTTAATGAGTTCTATGGTAATGGGTATGTGGCAACCATCCTCGGTTTCATCCCTAGTCAAGAGCCGAACCAAAACCGAACTTTTGTTTAAATACTTTATTGTTAACATATTGTATGTAAGACATGAGTATTATCAATTCTAAGTTTATTTTAATAAGTTCTATGGTATTGGGTATGTTGTAACCATCCTTGGTCTTATTTTGAGTCAAGGACCAAACCAGGACCGAACTCTCATTTAAATGCTTTATTTAAAATGATTTATTAATATGTTACATGTAAGATTTGTGTATTATAATTTCTAAAGTCCTTTTAATAAGTTCTATGGTATTGGGTATGTGGTAACCATCCTCGGTCTTATTCCGAGTCAAGGACTGAACCAAGACCGAACTTAACCGAGTTCACTCGCTTAAGACACGCTAGTTGTGTTTTGAGCCACCGAATCTCATTTTTTTCTCTAAAACAATGTTATAAACTAATTTTAATTATTTTCTAAAAACACTTGGTATGTTGGATCTAACTTGATCTTATAACAAGTTTGGACCGACAAATCCAAACACCCGCTTAACGGACGTTAAGGTTCTTCTTAATAGAACTACACACTTAGTTAAGCTTCTCTTGATTTCATTCAGTCATCTCATAACATTTATCATCTTGGAATCTCAACTTCGGGCTTGACCAATTATCAAGACTCGACCCGACAAATCCGAACACTCGTAAAATCTTGTCTTAGTATATATTTAACAAAGGGTCTTGCAAATAGCATAATCATACCCAAATATTTACTTAACAAAGGTTAGTTTAAACTAATGAAGAGAATACCGAGACCCGATTTTGAGTAAAATTACCTTTCTAAAACCATTACTTTAATCCTTATGTATTTACACTTTAATTCTCAAACTTTAATTATTTATTTTACTTGTCATATCATTTTACTTTAAAGCTTTTAGTCCATCTACTAACTCAAAACCCTCTTTAATCTAGGTCTTGCTCGTTGAATTACCTTTCCGTTTTATCACAAACTAATCCTCCAAGTTACTTATTTCATGTGAGTACATTACATCGCTAGTTTTTCTTTTTATAATTTAGGGGTAACATGCATACTTATTTCCTTTTTATACTTTGGGGGTAACATGATCCTCATTTATTTATGATTTATATACCGCAATTCTTTCCATGAACCTATATGTGACATTCGCCATTTTTGGTTAAACATGTATTTGTTTTTGTATTGGAAACCCGACTCGTTTTGGTATTTCGGATCTTACATTATTAATAAAATATTGGTTTTTATGTTCGTTTTTGTTACACAATTGTCAGATCTAGAAACCATCTCTTTCGGTACGTTAAAACACCCTTTCTGGCTAAAAACGAGTTAAAAAAACTTAAGGGACTAAAATTGTCAAATTACAAAAGCATGTAACTCTTAAAATAAACATTATGGCCAACCCTTCACTCTTTCCCTATATAAACAAAACCAATGCATCCCATTTGGGTTTGCTCATTCACCTCAAACTCTCCTCGGTCTAGATCTAAGTATTCTTTCTTCAAACTCTAGATAGTTTGACTTCTCAAGGTCAAACTACTTCTAATGTTTGTTTGTAACGAATTCTTTTTAATTAAATCATGTTATTATAGCTTGTTTAAAACATACTCCCCGTGTTTCCTTGGCTTTCCCTTCTCCGACCAATGTCGGTTTAGGTGTATTGCTAGGCAAGGCTTCATGGAGGACTATGATAGTAATTTAAATTTTGTTTAAGCTTATTATGAATGTTATTGTTTAGTTCGATTTATTTTAGTTTCTAAATCATTTTAATGAGTTCTATGGTAATGGGTATGTGGCAACCATCCTCGGTTTCATCCCTAGTCAAGAGCCGAACCAAAACCGAACTTTTGTTTAAATACTTTATTGCTAACATATTGTATGTAAGACATGAGTATTATCAATTCTAAGTTTATTTTAATAAGTTCTATGGTATTGGGTATGTTGTAACCATCCTTGGTCTTATTTTGAGTCAAGGACCAAACCAGGACCGAACTCTCATTTAAATGCTTTATTTAAAATGATTTATTAATATGTTACATGTAAGATTTGTGTATTATAATTTCTAAAGTCCTTTTAATAAGTTCTATGGTATTGGGTATGTGGTAACCATCCTCGGTCTTATTCCGAGTCAAGGACTGAACCAAGACCGAACTTAACCGAGTTCACTCGCTTAAGACACGCTAGTTGTGTTTTGAGCCACCGAATCTCATTTTTTTCTCTAAAACAATGTTATAAACTAATTTTAATTATTTTCTAAAAACACTTGGTATGTTGGATCTAACTTGATCTTATAACAAGTTTGGACCGACAAATCCAAACACCCGCTTAACGGACGTTAAGGTTCTTCTTAATAGAACTACACACTTAGTTAAGCTTCTCTTGATTTCATTCAGTCATCTCATAACATTTATCATCTTGGAATCTCAACTTCGGGCTTGACCAATTATCAAGACTCGACCCGACAAATCCGAACACTCGTAAAATCTTGTCTTAGTATATATTTAACAAAGGGTCTTGCAAATAGCATAATCATACCCAAATATTTACTTAACAAAGGTTAGTTTAAACTAATGAAGAGAATACCGAGACCCAATTTTGAGTAAAATTACCTTTCTAAAACCATTACTTTAATCCTTATGTATTTACACTTTAATTCTCAAACTTTAATTATTTATTTTACTTGTCATATCATTTTACTTTAAAGCTTTTAGTCCATCTACTAACTCAAAACCCTCTTTAATCTAGGTCTTGCTCGTTGAATTACCTTTCCGTTTTATCACAAACTAATCCTCCAAGTTACTTATTTCATGTGAGTACATTACATCGCTAGTTTTTCTTTTTATAATTTAGGGGTAACATGCATACTTATTTCCTTTTTATACTTTGGGGGTAACATGATCCTCATTTATTTATGATTTATATACCGCAATTCTTTCCATGAACCTATATGTGACATTCGCCATTTTTGGTTAAACATGTATTTGTTTTTGTATTGGAAACCCGACTCGTTTTGGTATTTCGGATCTTACATTATTAATAAAATATTGGTTTTTATGTTCGTTTTTGTTACACAATTGTCAGATCTAGAAACCATCTCTTTCGGTACGTTAAAACACCCTTTCTGGCTAAAAACGAGTTAAAAAAACTTAAGGGACTAAAATTGTCAAATTACAAAAGCATGTAACTCTTAAAATAAACATTATGGCCAACCCTTCACTCTTTCCCTATATAAACAAAACCAATGCATCCCATTTGGGTTTGCTCATTCACCTCAAACTCTCCTCAGTCTAGATCTAAGTATTCTTTCTTCAAACTCTAGATAGTTTGACTTCTCAAGGTCAAACTACTTCTAATGTTTGTTTGTAACGAATTCTTTTTAATTAAATCATGTTATTATAGCTTGTTTAAAACATACTCCCCGTGTTTCCTTGGCTTTCCCTTCTCCGACCAATGTCGGTTTAGGTGTATTGCTAGGCAAGGCTTCATGGAGGACTATGATAGTAATTTAAATTTTGTTTAAGCTTATTATGAATGTTATTGTTTAGTTCGATTTATTTTAGTTTCTAAATCATTTTAATGAGTTCTATGGTAATGGGTATGTGGCAACCATCCTCGGTTTCATCCCTAGTCAAGAGCCGAACCAAAACCGAACTTTTGTTTAAATACTTTATTGTTAACATATTGTATGTAAGACATGAGTATTATCAATTCTAAGTTTATTTTAATAAGTTCTATGGTATTGGGTATGTTGTAACCATCCTTGGTCTTATTTTGAGTCAAGGACCAAACCAGGACCGAACTCTCATTTAAATGCTTTATTTAAAATGATTTATTAATATGTTACATGTAAGATTTGTGTATTATAATTTCTAAAGTCCTTTTAATAAGTTCTATGGTATTGGGTATGTGGTAACCATCCTCGGTCTTATTCCGAGTCAAGGACTGAACCAAGACCGAACTTAACCGAGTTCACTCGCTTAAGACACACTAGTTGTGTTTTGAGCCACCGAATCTCATTTTTTTCTCTAAAACAATGTTATAAACTAATTTTAATTATTTTCTAAAAACACTTGGTATGTTGGATCTAACTTGATCTTATAACAAGTTTGGACCGACAAATCCAAACACCCGCTTAACGGACGTTAAGGTTCTTCTTAATAGAACTACACACTTAGTTAAGCTTCTCTTGATTTCATTCAGTCATCTCATAACATTTATCATCTTGGAATCTCAACTTCGTGCTTGACCAATTATCAAGACTCGACCCGACAAATCCGAACACTCGTAAAATCTTGTCTTAGTATATATTTAACAAAGGGTCTTGCAAATAGCATAATCATACCCAAATATTTACTTAACAAAGGTTAGGTTAAACTAATGAAGAGAATACCGAGACCCGATTTTGAGTAAAATTACCTTTCTAAAACCATTACTTTAATCCTTATGTATTTACACTTTAATTCTCAAACTTTAATTATTTATTTTACTTGTCATATCATTTTACTTTAAAGCTTTTAGTCCATCTACTAACTCAAAACCCTCTTTAATCTAGGTCTTGCTCGTTGAATTACCTTTCCGTTTTATCACAAACTAATCCTCCAAGTTACTTATTTCATGTGAGTAAATTACATCGCTAGTTTTTCTTTTTATAATTTAGGGGTAACATGCATACTTATTTCCTTTTTATACTTTGGGGGTAACATGATCCTCATTTATTTATGATTTATATACCGCAATTCTTTCCATGAACCTATATGTGACATTCGCCATTTTTGGTTAAACATGTATTTGTTTTTGTATTGGAAACCCGACTAGTTTTGGTATTTCGGATCTTACATTATTAATAAAATATTGGTTTTTATGTTCGTTTTTGTTACACAATTGTCAGATCTAGAAACCATCTCTTTCGGTACGTTAAAACACCCTTTCTGGCTAAAAACGAGTTAAAAAAACTTAAGGGACTAAAATTGTCAAATTACAAAAGCATGTAACTCTTAAAATAAACATTATGGCCAACCCTTCACTCTTTCCCTATATAAACAAAACCAATGCATCCCATTTGGGTTTGCTCATTCACCTCAAACTCTCCTCAGTCTACATCTAAGTATTCTTTCTTCAAACTCTAGATAGTTTGACTTCTCAAGGTCAAACTACTTCTAATGTTTGTTTGTAACGAATTCTTTTTAATTAAATCATGTTATTATAGCTTGTTTAAAACATACTCCCCGTGTTTCCTTGGCTTTCCCTTCTCCGACCAATGTCGGTTTAGGTGTATTGCTAGGCAAGGCTTCATGGAGGACTATGATAGTAATTTAAATTTTGTTTAAGCTTATTATGAATGTTATTGTTTAGTTCGATTTATTTTAGTTTCTAAATCATTTTAATGAGTTCTATGGTAATGGGTATGTGGCAACCATCCTCGGTTTCATCCCTAGTCAAGAGCCGAACCAAAACCGAACTTTTGTTTAAATACTTTATTGTTAACATATTGTATGTAAGACATGAGTATTATCAATTCTAAGTTTATTTTAATAAGTTCTATGGTATTGGGTATGTTGTAACCATCCTTGGTCTTATTTTGAGTCAAGGACCAAACCAAGACCGAACTCTCATTTAAATGCTTTATTTAAAATGATTTATTAATATGTTACATGTAAGATTTGTGTATTATAATTTCTAAAGTCCTTTTAATAAGTTCTATGGTATTGGGTATGTGGTAACCATCCTCGGTCTTATTCCGAGTCAAGGACTGAACCAAGACCGAACTTAACCGAGTTCACTCGCTTAAGACACACTAGTTGTGTTTTGAGCCACCGAATCTCATTTTTTTCTCTAAAACAATGTTATAAACTAATTTTAATTATTTTCTAAAAACACTTGGTATGTTGGATCTAACTTGATCTTATAACAAGTTTGGACCGACAAATCCAAACACCCGCTTAACGGACGTTAAGGTTCTTCTTAATAGAACTACACACTTAGTTAAGCTTCTTTTGATTTCATTCAGTCATCTCATAACATTTATCATCTTGGAATCTCAACTTCGGGCTTGACCAATTATCAAGACTCGACCCGACAAATCCGAACACTCGTAAAATCTTGTCTTAGTATATATTTAACAAAGGGTCTTGCAAATAGCATAATCATACCCAAATATTTACTTAACAAAGGTTAGGTTAAACTAATGAAGAGAATACCGAGACCCGATTTTGAGTAAAATTACCTTTCTAAAACCATTACTTTAATCCTTATGTATTTACACTTTAATTCTCAAACTTTAATTATTTATTTTACTTGTCATATCATTTTACTTTAAAGCTTTTAGTCCATCTACTAACTCAAAACCCTCTTTAATCTAGGTCTTGCTCGTTGAATTACCTTTCCGTTTTATCACAAACTAATCCTCCAAGTTACTTATTTCATGTGAGTACATTTCATCGCTAGTTTTTCTTTTTATAATTTAGGGGTAACATGCATACTTATTTCCTTTTTATACTTTGGGGGTAACATGATCCTCATTTATTTATGATTTATATACCGCAATTCTTTCCATGAACCTATATGTGACATTCGCCATTTTTGGTTAAACATGTATTTGTTTTTGTATTGGAAACCCGACTCGTTTTGGTATTTCGGATCTTACATTATTAATAAAATATTGGTTTTTATGTTCGTTTTTGTTACACAATTGTCAGATCTAGAAACCATCTCTTTCGGTACGTTAAAACACCCTTTCTGGCTAAAAACGAGTTAAAAAAACTTAAGGGACTAAAATTGTCAAATTACAAAAGCATGTAACTCTTAAAATAAACATTATGGCCAACCCTTCACTCTTTCCCTATATAAACAAAACCAATGCATCCCATTTGGGTTTGCTCATTCACCTCAAACTCTCCTCAGTCTAGATCTAAGTATTCTTTCTTCAAACTCTAGATAGTTTGACTTCTCAAGGTCAAACTACTTCTAATGTTTGTTTGTAACGAATTCTTTTTAATTAAATCATGTTATTATAGCTTGTTTAAAACATACTCCCCGTGTTTCCTTGGCTTTCCCTTCTCCGACCAATGTCGGTTTAGGTGTATTGCTAGGCAAGGCTTCATGGAGGACTATGATAGTAATTTAAATTTTGTTTAAGCTTATTATGAATGTTATTGTTTAGTTCGATTTATTTTAGTTTCTAAATCATTTTAATGAGTTCTATGGTAATGGGTATGTGGCAACCATCCTCGGTTTCATCCCTAGTCAAGAGCCGAACCAAAACCGAACTTTTGTTTAAATACTTTATTGTTAACATATTGTATGTAAGACATGAGTATTATCAATTCTAAGTTTATTTTAATAAGTTCTATGGTATTGGGTATGTTGTAACCATCCTTGGTCTTATTTTGAGTCAAGGACCAAACCAAGACCGAACTCTCATTTAAATGCTTTATATTTAAAATGATTTATTAATATGTTACATGTAAGATTTGTGTATTATAATTTCTAAAGTCCTTTTAATAAGTTCTATGGTATTGGGTATGTGGTAACCATCCTCGGTCTTATTCCGAGTCAAGGACTGAACCAAGACCGAACTTAACCGAGTTCACTCGCTTAAGACACACTAGTTGTGTTTTGAGCCACCGAATCTCATTTTTTTCTCTAAAACAATGTTATAAACTAATTTTAATTATTTTCTAAAAACACTTGGTATGTTGGATCTAACTTGATCTTATAACAAGTTTGGACCGACAAATCCAAACACCCGCTTAACGGACGTTAAGGTTCTTCTTAATAGAACTACACACTTAGTTAAGCTTCTTTTGATTTCATTCAGTCATCTCATAACATTTATCATCTTGGAATCTCAACTTCGGGCTTGACCAATTATCAAGACTCGACCCGACAAATCCGAACACTCGTAAAATCTTGTCTTAGTATATATTTAACAAAGGGTCTTGCAAATAGCATAATTATACCCAAATATTTACTTAACAAAGGTTAGGTTAAACTAATGAAGAGAATACCGAGACCCGATTTTGAGTAAAATTACCTTTCTAAAACCATTACTTTAATCCTTATGTATTTACACTTTAATTCTCAAACTTTAATTATTTATTTTACTTGTCATATCATTTTACTTTAAAGCTTTTAGTCCATCTACTAACTCAAAACCCTCTTTAATCTAGGTCTTGCTCGTTGAATTACCTTTCCGTTTTATCACAAACTAATCCTCCAAGTTACTTATTTCATGTGAGTACATTTCATCGCTTGTTTTTCTTTTTATAATTTAGGGGTAACATGCATACTTATTTCCTTTTTATACTTTAGGGGTAACATGATCCTCATTTATTTATGATTTATATACCGCAATTGTTGCTTTTATTTATAGTTTCATATACGAGTTGTGGATTTTGCCTCATATTATATATACTCAAAACTATGAAATAGCACACCAACATTTGTGTTGACAAATATTATTTTATGCGTTGTTTCAGGTTTGATTATTGGTTGATTGGAGTTCGAATATGCTATCTTATTTAAGACTGTTTAGGTTGTTAGAAGAATGAACAATTAAATTCTTATATTTGATGTTATTTTGTATGAACGATGTTGTGTTACTTTTGTTGATTAAATGAATGAACAAGTTGTTTAAATATTGTCACTTTAATAGTGTCTTGTGTTCTTGAGCAATGCGTTGCACCCCGACATGTTCTGCCGCTTTTGTTCGGTGTGTGACAGATTAGTATCAGAGCCAAGACAATATGATAGGTGGTTAAATGTAACGGCATATTATAGTTTTGTTTTAGGGTCCTTATATGTGTTGCTTATACGTGTTACCCTACTTGATTGCTCATTACACTTATATATTTATTTGCTTATTTATTTCATTTAACCCCAAAAATATACACATGCACAAACTCTCATAGTATTCCAAGGTATCCTTATGTTACCGCAAAAAGTAGGTTTTTTTGATAATTTTTATGGATCACAAACTTAATTTGGATCCCATTATTTATAATCTCCTTAAAGCTTGACTCTATAATTGGTTTGTAGCCACATTAGGGGGGGTCGAAACACTATGAAACGATCACTTAACAAAAAGATTCCAAGAATCAAAGGTGATTTACTTACCAGGGATGATTGAATTGTAGTGTTCGTCTTCTAGGCCAACGAACCGTGTTATACATATCAACAACTTTAAGTTGTCGAATGCAAGCGTTCTGGTTGCCTCCTTATAATTTTGTTGGAAGCATATGAGGCATGGTGATACGTGGACTAATGTTTTCAACATCCTGATTGCCTCATCGTTTACTTGTTATTGTTATCATTATGATATTTGGGACAAAACGTGTAAAACACGGTGATTTCGTGCACATGTTCAACTCCCCACATTACTATGATTTTTAAGATTTAATGTTGGGACAACTAGTCATGGTGGTTTGTGAAAGTTTTCCTGTTTTAAATCCTAACACATTATTTTCGAATTTCAACGACTTAACATTTTATTTAATTACCTGATTTACAAACAAAAGGAAAAAAAAAATCTAACATCCTCATCCTTTTATCTCTAGGATACACAATCATTAACACTACATGTTTACATACCATCCTCATACTTATGTCAATTACCCCAAACTTATATCATATATCTTTTATTATTTCAGAATGCCTCATCTTCAATGCCACACTTGCAAGCCTAACTTTGGTCGTCGGATGGCCGCTATGGTTGCTATGGTTGCTTTGGTCGTCAGAATGCCTCACCGTTACCCAAGCCATACCTAATCTCGCACCTTTCTCCTTGAAACAATTCACAGGTGCCAACCCATCTCAATTTTTTGGCAAGAACAGTGCCACTACCTTGTTGCAATGGTTCGAAAAGATGGAAAGTGTTTTCAATCTTTATGAATGCCCCGAATCCAAGAAAACCACATACACCTCAAGCATGTTTGAGGAAACCGTCCGCACTTGGTGGAATAGCGAAATGTTCGCCAATGGGACAGAAGTAGTTATGACCTACTCGTGGACCAAGCTTAAGGAAGTCAAGATGAAAGAATTTTGCCCGAAACATGAACTTCAAAACTCGAATCCGAATTTTGGGAACTTACGCAAGAGAGTGGTGACAACTCCGCCTACTCCAACCGCTTTCATGAACTTAGTCTCTTGGTTCATCACTTGGTCACTTCCCTCGAGCGGGCAACTGACAAGTATGTCTGTGGTTTGCCTATGCAAATCCGCGACTCGGTGATGAATAGTAAATCGCAAACAGTCCATGATGCAATTACCTTAGCTGGTGCTCTTTCTGAAAACCATGTCAAGGTCGGTACCCTCACTATCAATAGCTACAAGAAATCCAACGAAAAGAGTACACCCGAACCATCAACCCTCACCAAAGTTGACCCTCAACCTCAATCCATAAAGTACTCCAACTTATCCCATCACTCCAAGAAGAAAAGCAAACCCAACTACTGAAACTATGTCGTCACTCACCCATCTCAACCTCAATCTCAATCCCAAGCATCTGAATACCGAAAACTATATTCCGGCTCTCATCCTTTATGTAACACTTGCCAACGTCATCATCCCTCTTACTCCGCTTGCCGCCATTGTATGAAGTGTTATGGTCACCTTAGCAACGTGTGTCAGGAAACTTCCCGTGGGCAACCCGCTCCATCAAGGTTTGCTCCAACGAATCAATACCAACCTGCACCGTTTGCTCAAAACCCTCTTCCTCAACCTAGATCATGTTTTAATTGTGGAGATCCGAACCATTTCCGCAATGCTTGTCCTCGACTTGCGTTTGTTAACTAAGCCAAAATCATGCCCACACCATACTATCAAACTCTAGTCTACCAAGTTCAAACCTATCAACCTCAAGTCCCGCAACTCTTGGCTTCTCCGGCTCAACCGCTCCAAGCGATGCAAGCCCTCCATCCTCCGCCAATCCCACAAGAAATGCAAGCTCTTCCTCTTCCTCCAGCTCAACAAGTCAACCACAGCAACCAAGGGCATGTTTTATGATGAACGTCAATCAACCTCAAGTTGCCAACGATGTAGTGAACGGTACGTTTTTTGTAAATGAGCATTTAGCATTTGTTTTATTTGATACCGTAGTTGATAGAAGTTTTGTTTCTTTTAAATTTGAATCTATCATTGCCGTACCTCTCACTAAACTTTCTCGCCATTTTTCTGTCGAAGTCGCCAATGGTAATTCCATCACCATCGACTCGGTTATTCGCGATTGTATCCTCACTCTTTGTAAACATGAATTCTCGATCGACCACATCCCGATACAAATGAGAAGTTTCGACATCATAGTAGGCATGGATTGGTTAACTTTGCACTATGCCGAAGTCGTTTGTTATGACAAATTCATTCGAATCCCTTTCGTCAACGGCAAAACCCTCATAGTCTTTGGCAAAACGATCCCCAAGAAACTCAACCTCATGTCTTGTTCTCAATCCTGAAAGTACTTACGCCAAAAGTACGTTCCTTTCCTAGCTCAAGAAGTGGTAAAAGACCTCGAAGAAAAGAAAATTCAAGACATTCCCGTTGTTTGTGAATATCCCGGTGTTTTTCCCGAAGACGTCTCTGGTCTCCCGCCCATTCGTCCAGTTGAATTTACAATCGACTTTGTGCCTAGTGCGACTCCCTTAGCCAAGGCTCCCTATCGTTTAGCTCCATTGGAATTGCAAGAGTTATCGAACCAACTTCAAGAACTCTCCTATAAGGGCTTTATTCGTCCAAGCTCTTCCCCTTGGAGCGCTCCCGTCCTCTTCGTGAAAAATAAATATGGCTCGTTTAGCATATGTATCGATTACCATAAATTCAATAAACTCACAATAAAAAATAGTTACTCTTTGCCTCGAATCGACGACCTCTTCGATCAACTCCAAGGCGCAAGTTATTTTTCGAAAATGGATCTTCGATTGGGTCATCATCAATTCCGTGTTCACGAAGACGACATTCCAAAAACCACTTTTCGTACTTTGTATGGAGATTAAGAGTTCTTGGTTATGCCTTTCGGATTAACCAATGCACCTGCGGTATTCGTGGACCTCATGAACGGCGTTTGCAAACCATTTTTGGGCAAATTCGTAATTGTTTTTATCGATGACATCCTAATCTTCTCCAAGACCAAAGCCTAAAATGAGCATCATTTACGTTCCATTCTTGATCTCATAAGAAAAGAACAACTTTATGCCAAGTTCTCAAAATTTTTGAATTTTGGGACACATCGTCAACGATAAACCTATTCATGTTGATCCCGCTAAAATTGAGGCCGTAAGAGACTGGAAAACTCCATCCACACTCACGGAAATCTGATCTTTCCTTGGTTTGGCCGGGTATTATTGGCGATTCATTCTAAACTCCTTCAAAATCGCGTTACTCCTCACTGCACTAACTCATAAAGGAAAACCTTACGAATGGGGACCGAGACAAGAAGAAGCTTTCGAAGCTCTAAAGCATATGCTTTGCAATGCTTCCGTCCTAACCCTTCCCGATGGAAACAACGACTTTGTGGTATTTTGCGATGCATCCAACCAAGGTCTCGATTGCGTTCTTTTGCAAGAGGTCAAGTTATCGCATATGCCTCAAGGCAACTTAAGGTTCACAAAAAGAATTACACAACTCATGATCTCGAAATTGGTGCCGTCGTTTTCGCTCTAAAAATCTGGAGAAATTATCTCTATAGAACGAAATGTGTTGTATTTACCGATCATAAAAGTCTTCAACACATTTTTAACCAAAAACGTGTAAACATGAAACAACGTCGATGGGCCGAATTACTTAGTGATTACGATTGCTAAATTCACTACCATCCCGGTAAAGCGAATGTCGTGGCCAATGCCCTTAGTCGTAAAGTTAATGTCAAATCCGTTCTACTTCATAGCATCATCATCTAAACCGATCTCCAAGACCGTATCCATCAAGCCCAATGTGCCTCCACTGATGAAGGCAATATGTATCACAAAATGTCAAGTGGAGCCGAAATATAACTCGAAACCAAACCCGATGGATTGCTTTATTTTCTCAATCGTTTGTGGGTTCCTGATCGCGATGAACTTCGTACTTTCATTCTCGGCGAAGCTCAAATATCGCGATATTCCATGCACCCCGGCGCGGATAAGATGTACTTCGATCTTCGATCTATTTATTGGTGGCTGGGTATGAAAAAGGACGTAGCACTTTATGTCTCAAAATGTCTTACACGCTCAAAGGTTAAAGCCGAACATCAAAAAACCTTTTGGTTTACTCGAGAAACCTCCTAATCCTGTTTTGAAAATGGACTTTATCACCAAACTACCCCCTACTCAAAAGCAAAATGATAGTATTTGGGTATCAATGATCGATTAACCAAATTGGCTCACTTCATCCCGATCCGAGAAAAGTAGTCTGTCGAACAACTCGCTCAAATCTATGTTCGTGAAATTGTATGCCGCCTTGGTATTCGGTTGACCATTATTTCCGATCGTGATGCTCGTTTCACCTCACATTTTTGGAAATCGCTTCAAGAAGCTTTGGTCACTCGCCTTGATCTTCGTATCGCTTATCATCCTTAAACCGTTGGCCATTCCGAGCGTACAATCCAAACCCTTGAAGATATGCTTCGATCTGTGTTCTTAATTTTGGTGGAAATTGGGATTCTCATCTTCCGCTTATCGAATTCTCATAAAACAAAAGCTTTCATTCTAGAATTAGTATGGCTCCTTTCCAAGCTCTTTATGGTCGCAAGTGTCGTTCCCCGATTTGTTGGAACGAGATTGGTGAAGCCCAAATCACCGGTCCCGAAATGGTCCAAGATACTACCGATCGTATCGATAAAATCCACCAAAATCTTCTCGCTGATAAAAGTCTTCAAAAGAGCTATGCCGACAAATGGCGAAAGCCTCTCTAATTCAATGTTGGCGACTTTGTCCTTCTCAAAGTGTCCCCTGGAAGGGGGTAGTCCGTTTTGGAAAGAAAGGAACACTAGCACCCCGTTTCGTAGGCCCATTCAAAATCCTCGAAATGATTGGAAAATTATACCCTAACCAATCCAATCCTATAACCCAGGATACTCAAACCCAACCCAACCAAAAAATCTCTGCATGGAAAACACCAATTGTGTAACACATGTAAATTTCATGACCCTACTATTGCACTGTGCCATAAATGCTCCAACTATGGTCACTTTGTCCACTTCATCAGCTCTTTCCATGAACCTATATGCGACATTCGCCATTTTCGGTTTAACTTGTATTTGTTTTTGTATCGGAAATCCGACCCGTTTTGGTCTTTCGGATCTGGTTATTACTAAGATATTGGGTTTTATGTTCGTTTATGTAACACAAATGTCGGATCAAGAAACCATCTCTTTCGGTACGTTAAAACACCCTTTTTGGCTAAAAACGAATTAAAAATCTTAAGGGACTAAAATTGTCAAATAACAAAAGCATGTAACTCTTAAAAGAAACATTATGGCCAAGCCTTCACTCTTTCCACTATATAAACAAGACTAATGCATCCCATTTGGGTTCGCTCATTCACCTCAAACTCTCCCTAATCTAGATCTAAGTATTCTTTCTTCAAACTCTTGATAGTTTGACTTCTCAAGGTCAAACTAATTCTAATATTTTTTTGTAACTAATTCTTGTTAATTAAAGCTTGTTATTATAGCTTGTTTAAAACAAACTCCCTTGTTTCCTTGGATTTCCCTTCCCCGGCCATGGTCAGCAAGGCTTCATGGAGGACTATTATAGTCCTTGTTTAAGCTTATTATTGATGTTAATTTTTAGTTCTATTTATTTTAGTTTCCAAATAATTTTAATGAATTCTATGGTAATGGGTATGTGGCAACCATCCTCAGTTTCATCCCAAGTCAAGAGCTGAACAAAAACCAAACATTTGTTTAAATACTTTATTGTTAACATATTGTATGTAAGACTTGAGTATTATCAATTCTAAGTTTATTTTCATAAGTTCTATGGTATTGGGTATGTGGTAACCATCCTCGGTCTTATTCTAATTCAAGGACCGAACCAAGACCGAACTCTCGTTTAAATGCTTTATATTTAAAATGATTTATTAATATGTTACATGTAATATTTTTGTATTATAATTTCTAAGTTCCTTTTAATAAATTCTATGGTATTGGGTATGTGGTAACCATCCTCGGTCTTATTCCGAGTCAAGGACCGAACTAAACCGAGTTCACTCGCTTAAGACACTCTAGTTGTGTTTTGGGCCACCGAATCTCGTTTTTTCTCTAAAACTATGTTATAAACTAATTTTAATTATTTTCTAAAAACACTTGGTATGTTGGATCTAACTTGATCTTTTAACAAGTTTGGTCCGACAAAGCCAAACACCCGCTTAACGGACATTAAGATTCTTCTTAATAGAACTACACACTTGGTTATGCTTCTTTTGATTTCATTGAGTTATCTCATAACATTTATCACCTTGGAATCTCAACTTCGGGCTTGACCAATTATCAAGACTCGACCCGACAAATCCGAACACTCGTAAAATCTTGTCTTAGTATCTATTTAACAAAGGGTCTTGCAATAGCATAATTATACCCAAATATTTACTTAACAAAGGTTAGGTTAAAGTAATGAATAGAATACCGAGACCCGATTTTGTGTAAACTTACCTTTCTAAAACCATTACTTTAATCCTTATGTATTTACAGTTTAACTCTCAAACTTTAACTATTTATTTTACTTGTCATATCATTTTACTTTAAAGCTTTTAAGTCCATCTACTAACTGAAGACCCTCTTTAATCTAGGTCTTGCTCGTTGAACTTACCTTTCCGCTTTATCACAAACTAATCCTCCAAGTCACGTATTTCATGTGAGTACATTTCATCCCCTGTTTTCCTTTTCATACTTTGGAGGTAACATGCATACCTATTCAAAACAAGATTGATTTATAATACTTTATCCTCAAACCGCAAACTCTAGTTTGTATGATACTTAGAATACTTGCTATATTCTGTGTTATATGTTTCATATATTTTACGTGCACGAGTGTTTATTTTTATGTTGTTGTTGAGCCTTAATAAGTATGATCATACGCACCGCTAACTACTTTAGCCTTGTGCTAGTACAATAGGGCCTCATTATCCGAGTATGTCGGTTGTTACTGATTAGAAAGGATCCTCATTTATTTATGATTCATGTAGCGCAATTGTTGCTTTTATTTATAGTTTCATATATTAATTGTTCACCAACATTCGTGTTGACAAATATTATTTTATGCATTGTTACATGTTTGGTTATTGCTTGATTGGAGTTCGAATATGCTATATTATTTAAGACCGTTTAGATTAGAAGAATGAACAATTAAATTCTTATATTTGATGTTATTTTGTATGAACGATGTTGGGTTGCTTTTGTTGATTAAATGGAATGAATGAGTTGTTTAAATATTGTCACTTTAATAGTTTCTTGTGTTATGGAGCAATCCGTTGCACCCCGGCATGTTCCGCCGCCTTTGGTCTGGGTGTGACACTATACATACTCAACACCACCCATTTATCCCATGACCCACTATTTAACCATTTACCCAACCATATGATTATGCGCACCCAACTTTACTAGCATGCTATCATTGTTGTGACCCTCAAGCGTACCTGCTATGTGCATGATGGCCTAGCGTACTTTATCCATGCAATACCTTCAACCACATTCCATGACCACTTAAAGCATATTCATATTCTTGCACCCATACTTTCTACCTCCATACCCTTCAAATATATATCTTTACAACTGTAACGATTCTGACGAAACCAGATATGCCCTAACCGGTAGACAATAGTTACGTTATATTTAATGTCGGGTACATGAATTACCATAGTAATTATACGAGAATACATGGTTCACTGTATTGATTGTACGTGAATATATAATTCATCGTATTGAATATGCGATTAATCGATCGATAGTTATTGAAACCCGAACGAATCGAGGGTTCAATTATAGACGATATCTATAATATTTAGTGATTTTACGAAGCATTAATGCTTCGGGATAAGTAAAGTACGGCACAGAAAAAGAATTTTCGATTTAATTGTACGTCGGTACGTTAAATGAAACATTTAATACCAAACCGAGCAAGAGACAATCAATCAAGCCAAAAAAGATGCGCAATAATTAATAATATGATGTTTTAAGTTAATAAATGTCATGGTTTAAGTTTTTAAAGTTTTTAAATCGGTTTTATATAAATTTCATTTTTAAGCCGAAAACGACCGTTTTAGCCTCGTTTTAAGCCGAATTAGACATTTAACCGAAAAACGAACTGAACCAGATTATCCAAAACATTATCCGGATTTCCGAAATCCAAACATGTGGCTAAGAATAGAGAAGTGGGTCCCACCCCACCCCCTATCTAAACCGATCGGACCAAAGAGGATATCCCCAAGCCCTTTATTCTTTTTTTTACAAGCATTCAATCTCCTTCTTCAATTCTCTCCACAAGATCATCTAAAAACCCGAGTTTTTAGCAAGAAAACCGAGGTAAAAACCGAGTTATTTACGTGTTCATCTTCGTTTCTTGAGTTTATTTGCAAGAAAATGAGGTTTCAATGATGAAAACCGATTCTTGCATGATCAAGTGATGTATACGGGTTATACAAGGGATCTTGGTCCAAGAAAGGAGTTAAACGAACCAAAAACGAATTTTTACGGTTTAAACTTTAGTTTTGAAACAATAACCGAAACTATAGTGTAAGAGGCTTGATTGTGAGTGTAACTTGCTTGGTATTGTGGTATGTTGGTTGTAGGTTCTGTATTTAGTGGTAGATAAGGCGGAAAGACGAGTGTGTAGCTTGTAGTGGCGGAAAACAAAAGGTATATTCGGTTTATGTTCGGTTATGAGTGTTTTGGGACAGATTGTGGTGCGTTTAGATTTAGGTCATGAAATTTTACAGAGGTGTTAAACACATGAAAATATGAGTTCTGTGAATTTTTGGTAAATTTTGGACAAAGGATGAATATTTGGTGAATTTAATGCTCGGTTTTGGCTAAAAATGGTGAAAAATAGTTATATATCATGAAAAATTCTGGAAAATTGCAGATAAACTTTTTATATCATTTAAAATTCACACACAAAATTTTAGGTCAGTTGGAGAAGTCTAAGTAGGCTTTTCGGTTAAACGATTTCTAGGGTTTTCTAGCTTGGTTTTAGTGAAAATGGCATGTAAAAAGAGATTTTGGTTCTTGAAAAATTACAGGGGACTATGTGGATCGCAGGGGACATCCAGGAAAAATTTGGGATTTTTCTAAGGTCGTTTGGTATTTACGACATATTTAGTGTTTAAATGGTGTTTAAAAATAAGTAAATAAATTTTAAATATAAAAATTAATTCTGGAAATATTTTTATAAAATTCCCCACTGTCAAAAAGTGATTTGTGCAAAATTTCAAGATCCGAGACTAAACGGATAATTATTTGTGCTAAAAAGAAAATAAAAACAAACTTTTAAAGCTTAAAACGCGTAAACCGGTAAAGCTCGCCTAAACGAGCTGACTGGTGTATAAAAACCCTAAAAATGAACTATTTTCATATAACTGAGTTAAACAAGTAAAAATAAATCATCCGAAAATAATTCGGATGATTTGGGTAATTTTATCCGATAAAACAGTTTCCGGTGCACTAAAGACGGAAACGGGTCCCGCGGCCAATCGGGGCGTCTAAACCGAGTTCTAATTTCCCAACTTTAATTAAATTATCAGTCAACTACTATTTTCGGGTCGTGTGTGACCAAACTCATTTTGAAACGTAAAATCGGATATCCGTGCTAGGCACGCAAAACGGGGAAAACAAACTAGTAGTAATTTTGACTATTGAACTCTAAACGATATCACAATCTGAGTCCGGAGAAGTGTTTCTGGGTTAACATTGCCCCCAGAATGGGTACAGCACTGGGTTAACAGTGTCCCCAGATATACTGGTTAACACGGTTAAAGATTATATTAACTATAATTGTATAATAACGATCGTAGGGATCATATTACAGATTGGACGTGTTAACTGATAATGATTGTTGTTACCTGCTTGCATGTGCTAAGGTGAGTTTCACGAGCCCCTTTTTCTGAATTGTTTTTAAATATTTTCCCGGGGCGGAAAGCATGTTACTATTGAAATGTTTAAGTACATACTGAACGCATGGATTTGCGTGTATTTATAAATATTTGATTGAACGGGAATCGTACGGAATGGGTACATTACTGGGTTAACAGTGTCCCCAGATGTCCCTAGAAGTGTTTCTGGGTTAACATTGCCCCCGGAATGGGTACAGTACTGGGTTAACAGTGTCCCCAGATGTCCCTAGAAGTGTTTCTGGGTTAACATTGCCCCCGGAATGGGTACTGTACTGGGTTAACAGTGTCCCCAGATGTCCTTAGAAGTGTTTCTGGGTTAACATTGCCCCCGGAACGGGTACAGTACTGGGTTAACAGAGGTTTCACTTGTGGGCTCAGCATAATTACATCGATAATATTATATTATGATATGGATTTATCATGGTTTACTCAAATTGTGAAACTCACCAACTATTCGTAGTTGACCCGTTTTCTCACATGCTTTTCAGGTACAATTAAGATGAAGTGATTGCTTACGTGCTAAGTGCTTGATGTGTGTAAGATTTGCGTGTGGGATGTTAGGATACATTATATTAAATAGAATTATGTATCATATTGTATGATGTGTGTATCACCTAGACGGTAATGAAATATGAGATAATGTAATTTGAAGTATATTAATGTATTCAGTTTTCTTTATAAACAATGTGGTTGATATCAGAGGTGTCTGTTGCATCCCGTTTACGTTTCCGCTGCGGTTACGGGGTGTTACAGAAGTTGGTATCAGAGCCATTGGTTATAAAGAATTAGGATGTCTTTAAAAGATACCTAAAATATAACCAGTAGCTCAAGTATTATAGGATCTGAATATCAACTAATAATTTATAGTGACGAGATCTGGATGAACTTGGATGGACAAGTGAGTTATTATGGTCCGGAACATAATAACAGACTTGTCTGCACGAGGGAATTCAGGGGAAGTCACGGGGTACATTAATAGGTAAAAATGGCAACATATGTGTAAAGTATATAATATTATTTATGCGTGCTAATGTGTATATATATATGTACGTATCTTATGGGTACATGTATTGAGAAATAGGACCCGGATAAGGAACCGGGGGATGAAATAATAAAAGTACCAAGGATGCTGAAATTTCTAGAGCATCGGTTGATGATAAGTCTGACTTATCGGGCCATAGTTATGATAGTACCAAATTAGATCTCCCGTTTGACATTAACCAGAAATATCTAGTAACCGTCACTCCAATCAAAATTGATAAATCCCTTACCCTACCAACACCGGTACCGTATATCCTAATAACCCCCTATGTTCACCCGAACCGACGACCCTCACGTACGGGCGGACCTGTACCTGAACCCATTCTTATTCCATTAAGGTAAAAAAAAAAAAAAAAAATTGATAATAAATGAGCAGATAAAAATAATATATAGAAATATATATATGTATTTCTCACTCTCAAACATATGAGTCATACCACCTCCAGATCGAGAATCACCGATTTTAGCGAACCTAGAACGCCTGAGGACATTGACTGAGCAAGTGATAGAGTGTCCCATAATAGTAATTGATAATATTTGAAGGCAACATGGGTTGCGCGATTACCTTGAACCGTGCAACTCCCTATGTTATCCTTACATCCGGTACATGCCTATACCCATGTATACTCGAATAGAATGATTACCCATACACAAAGAGGTGTTGGAATCATTATAGCATAGTTGGTTGTTCGTTCGTAGGTGGTATACCGTGTATGCCGGATATACAAATAGACACGGATATTATAACTCCGTGGTACGTAATCGTTTGGTGCTCACGGTGAGCATGTATCGGTTATACTGACATGCAGAAGGATATTGAAATCAAGCATATTAAACATTAATCTTTGTTGAGAAAGATCTATATGTCAGTTGGTGACAATGGTTATGAAACATATTTAAACGTTAACCGACATCAGGTTAAGTCCATATGTTATTATATTGTGGGACATATATACTAGATACTGGTATGTGTAATATGTATGATAATATTTGGTGTGTATGTATACCTGCTGTTATGATTGAGCTGGTAACGAGTTATACGGTGAGATTAGTATTGATTACTGCGTACGGGATGAGTACGGCAGAATGACAAAAAAAAAAAAAAAGAGTAACTTCAATGATGGAGATTGATATGATTCAGTTGATTGCTCAAAGATAGCAGATGATGATACCGAATGTCGTATCACAGATCACTGCTAGTGTTGATGCAAATGTGATCGCAGAATTATGGATCGAGCAATCACATGAATATGAATATTTCAATTCTTAGTGGTATTACTAAGAGTGATAATGTCCCACCGAATACTATTATGCCTACAAGTATTAGTTATAAACTAAACATGAATAGTAGTCGTAATGAATTAGATCCGGTATGAAGGCTATGTTTGTTGGTTGTGTTAAGGAAATTATTAATAGTTTACTGATGGTAAAGGGAGGAATAGATTAGCGAGTGGGTAGAAAAGATCGAAATGGTTAAGGTTATTGGTAAGAGTCTAGAACATTGTGTAGCGAAATATGCTACAGATATGTTGGTAGATTATGTTGTATCGTGATGGAACACGATGGTACAAAATTATAGTTAGAAAATTATTACTCAGATGATATGGTCGGAATTTAAAATTCTTGTGCTAGAGCACTTTTATTCGAGTAATTAAGTTCAGAAATTGGAAACCGAGCTATGGAAGATAGAAATGTTGTGTGCTGATCACTTAGAACACGCTAATCGTTTGAAGGAATTGTCATGTCTGGTAACATGGCTAATTACTCCTGAAACTAAGCGAAGTGAGCGCTATATTGGGGACTAACTCCATCGATAAGGAGTATAGTCAATCCTGTAAAATATACAACCTTTGGAAGGGTTGTGTCACAAGCCAGCATTGATATATTTGACTCCATGGGAAGCGGACTGGAAGGACGTTAGGTGAGACGTCGAGTGTTAAAGAAGAGAAATGATAAAGGTATAGTGCATGATAGGCTTCTGAATAAGTACGTATGTCCTACAACCCAGAATTATACTAAAACTAGTTCTGGTGTGAAAACATGAACCGCATGAAGGGTCCTTCCCTAAGTGTGGAAAATATGGTTATCGGCAGGAAGAAGAATGTCGAGTGATAGTAGGCCACAGGTGTGGTAAAGATGGACGTAATGCCCCAATTGTATAACCAATTGAAGCCATGTGAACCGGCAACCCCAACCCATTCGTGTACAACCACTCCGAACCCAACAACTTCAATAACAATCCATCCAAAGAAATCAAATTTTGCCAAACAGTTGTACTTGCTATGAATGTGGCAGTACAGAACGTTTCAAGAGAAATTGCCTAAAGTTGAACCAAGGTGTCGTTGGAAGACGAACCTCATGACAAGCATCAACCTCTGATCAAGCAAGGAGCCGTGCTTTTGTGAGTAATTCGAGTAAAGCACGTCATGATCCAAAGGTGGTATTAAGTACGTTGTAGTTTTAAATCAATAGGCTTCAGTGATATTTTTACGGTCGCCGATAGAAGTTAGTTCCTGTTAACCTCCTACCATTTGGAAAGATACCGATTAGTGAAACTATAGAACCCTATACTGTAGAATCGCTAACGGTAAATCCCTAATGGTTAACTAAATTGTTCGGAATTGTCCTATTATTCTGAACGATTAACATTTCCTTATTGACCTACGACCAGTAAAGTTAATAAGTTTTGACGTAATAGTTAACATGGATTGGCTAACTCAACATGAAGCTGAAATCAAATATGAAAAGAAGATGATTAGAAGTTCTCTTTCGGACGATGAAGCGATTAGATACAGAGAAAAGTTTACGATTTAAAAGAAAACATATAGAAGATACCCCGGTGGTACGCGAATTTCCACAAGTTTTCCCAGAAGAACTTCCTGGATTACCGCCAACCCGACAGTTCGAATTCAGAATCGATTTAATACCTCAAGCTGGCCCTGTTGCTAAAGCATCTTACCGACTTGCACCAACTGAAATGCAAGAATTATTGGATAAGGTGTTATACGACCTAGTTAGTCACCATGGGGTGCACCAGTGTTATTTGGGAAATGAAGGACTAAAGTGTTAGGATATGTATTGATTAGGGAGAATTGAATAAAGTGACGATCAAGAATAGGTATTCACTTCTTCGAAGTAAATGATCTGTTTAACCAACTGCAAGGGGCGATGTATTCTTAGAAAAATGATCTTAGATATAGTTATCACCAAATGAAAAATCCAAGAGGAGGACGTTGCAACAACGGCGTTTCGGACTCATTACGGCCATTATGAATTCTTATTTATGCCGTTCGGGCTAACAAATGCGCCGGACTTCATGGACCTCATGAATCGAGTCTGTAAACCCTACCTCGACAAATTCGTCATCGTGTTTATTGACGATATTTTGATCTACTCGAAAAGTAAAGAAGAGCACGAGCAACACTTAAGAATAATTTTAGAGCTTCTGAATCAAGAGAAGTTGTATGCAAAATTCTCCAAGTGTAACTTCCGGTTACAAGAAGTGCAATTCCTCGGTCACGTTGTAAACCATCAAGGAATACACGTTGATCCGAGTAAGGTTGAAGCAATTAAGAATTGGCAAGCGCCTAAATCGCCAAAGGAAATCCGCCAATTCTTAGGCTTAGCTGTATATTATCGTCGATTTATAGAGAACTTTTCCAGCATCGCCCAACCTTTAACTCTCCTGACTCAAAAGGATCGAAATTATGAATGGGGAGAAGAGCAGGAAACGGCGTTTCAAACGTTAAAGCAAAAAAAAAAAAAAAAAATTGTGCCAAGCGCCGATTTTAAGTCTCCCCGATGGAGACGATGGTTTTGTCGCGTATTGTGACGCATCGCGTAGAGGGTTAGGAAGCGTGTTGATGCAGAATAATAAGGTTATAGCCTATGCTTCCCGACAGTTAAAAGTACACGAGAAAAATTACACTACTCATGACTTAGAACTTGGAGCATCTTCGCACTTAAAATCTGGAGACATTATCTCTACGGTACGAAGTGCACCATCTTCACCGATCATAAAAGTTTGCAGCACATATTCGATCAGAAAGAACTGAATATGAGGCAACGAAGATGGGTCGAGTTGTTAAACGATTATGACTGTGATATCCGTTATCACCCCGGCAAGGCTAACGTCGTAGCCGATGCCTTGAGTAGGAAAGATCGGGTTAAGCCATTGCGAGTGCGAGCGCTGGGGATGATAGTCCAGTCGAACCTTTCGGACCTGATTCGAGTCGCTCAACGTGAGGCGTTGAAAGAGGAACAATTGGAAAAGGAGGGACTTTACGGCAATGAGAAAATTTTCGAACAGCGCGTGGACGAAATTCTCTATTTCAAAAAAAAAAAAAAAAAAAATCGGGTTTGGATCCCGACCCTCCATGACCTTCGTGAATTAATCATGGACGAAGCGCATAGATCGAAATATTCCATACATCCGGGATCGGATTAGACTATTGATGATACGAATATCTGAAAGGATTTTATTAATGGCCGAGTTTGGAGAAGGATATGGTTACGTATGTCGGTGAATATTTAAGTTATGCAAGAGATAAGGCTGCACACCGAAAACCCTAGGGAACGCCACAACGATAGAAAATTCGCCAATGATAGTGGGAATAAATTACAATGGATTTCGGGACGCAAATTCCCAAGATATATCAAAGGCATGAGGTAAATTGGGTAATCGCGGATTCCTCGCATTTCATTCCAATCCATGACGATTACCACAATGAATTCTCGCCCAAATTCTTGATGGTGAAATGGTATCTCGTCGTGGAGTACCATTTTCAATTATCTCAGATCGAAATAGTTATCCTACTTCCATTATTGGAAGGCGGGGAAGGAAGCATCGAGAGCTTGAAGCTTTCTATGGGTGAGGTAATTATCACCAATTTGTTAAATTGAAAATGGGCGTCACTCAAGCCATAAGATTTGAATCGATTCGAGAAACAACCAATCGGATTTATAATATTTAAGATAAGTTGAAAGCAGCGCGAGATTGGCAAAGGATTTATGCCAACATTCAAGGGAAACCATTGTCACTGGAAAGAGGTGACAAGGCATTTTAAGGCATCACCTTGGAGAGGTGATATGAGGTTTGGCAAAACCGAAAATAGCTCCTTAATATATTGGACCTCATGAGACTATCTCCATGATTGGTCATTTAGTTTATCGATTAAAGTACTCCAGGGGCTAAGTACTATACATGATGTTTTGCCATGTATACGGATTGAAAAGTACCTAAGCGACGAGGCAACGAAAGTACCAGTAATGGGGGTACTCATAGAAGACATGCCTGATATCATAAATAATTCCATAGAGATAGTAGACGGGAAAACTAAACAGTTTGGACACACCAAGCTTTATTGATTTAGATTAAGTGGAATTCACAGCGAGGACCAGATTATACCTGGTAACGCGATGGTGAATTCTAAAGGAAAAACCCCCACCTTTCTCTCGGAAGGGGATAGTGGGCGTGTAAAATTTCGAGGACGAAATTTCTTAACGGGGGGAGAATGTAACGATTCCGACGAAACCAGATATGCCCTAACCGGTAGACAATAGTTACGTTATATTTAATGTCGGGTACATGAATTACCATAGTAATTATACGAGAATACATGGTTCACTGTATTGATTGTACGTGAATATATAATTCATCGTATTGAATATGCGATTAATCGATCGATAGTTATTGAAACCCGAATGAATCGAGGGTTCAATTATAGACGATATCTATAATATTTAGTGATTTTACGAAGCATTAATGCTTCGGGATAAGTAAAGTACGGCACAGAAAAAGAATTTTCGATTTAATTGTACGTCGGTACGTTAAATGAAACCTTTAATACCAAACCGAGCAAGAGACAATCAATCAAGCCGAAAAAGATGCGCAATAATTAATAATATGATGTTTTAAGTTAATAAATGTCATGGTTTAAGTTTTTAAAGTTTTTAAATCGGTTTTATATAAATTTCATTTTTAAGCCGAAAACGACCGTTTTAGCCTCGTTTTAAGCCGAATTAGACATTTAACCGAAAAACGAACTGAACCAGATTATCCAAAACATTATCCGGATTTCCGAAATCCAAACATGTGGCTAAGAATAGAGAAGTGGGTCCCACCCCACCCCCTATCTAAACCGATCGGACCAAAGGGGATATCCCCAATCCCTTTATTCTTTTTTTTACAAGCATTCAATCTCCTTCTTCAATTCTCTCCAAAAGATCATCTAAAAACCCGAGTTTTTAGCAAGAAAACCGAGGTAAAAACCGAGTTATTTACGTGTTCATCTTCGTTTCTTGAGTTTATTTGCAAGAAAATGAGGTTTCAATGATGAAAACCGATTCTTGCATGATCAAGTGTTGTATACGGGTTATACAAGGGATCTTGGTCCAAGAAAGGAGTTAAACGAACCAAAAACGAATTTTTACGGTTTAAACTTTAGTTTTGAAACAATAACCGAAACTATAGTGTAAGAGACTTGATTGTGAGTGTAACTTGCTTGGTATTGTGGTATGTTGGTTGTAGGTTCTGTATTTAGTGGTAGATAAGGCGGAAAGACGAGTGTGTAGCTTGTAGTGGCGGAAAACAAAAGGTATATTCGGTTTATGTTCGGTTATGAGTGTTTTGGGACAAATTGTGGTGCGTTTAGAGTTAGGTCATGAAATTTTACAGAGGTGTTAAATACATGAAAATATGAGTTCTATGAATTTTTGGTAATTTTTGGACAAAGGATGAATATTTGGTGAATTTAATGCTCGGTTTTGGCTAAAAATGGTGAAAAATAGTTAAATATCATGAAAAATTCTGGAAAATTGCAGATAATCTTTTTATATCATGTAAAAGTCACACCCAAAATTTTAGGTCAGTTGGAGAAGTCTATGTAGGCTTTTCGGTTAAACGAGTTCTAGGGTTTTCTAGCTTTGTTTTAGTGAAAATGGCATGTAAAAAGAGATTTTGGTTCTGGAAAAATTACAGGGGACTATGTGGATGGCAGGGGACATCCAGGAAAAATTTGGGATTTTTCTAAGGTCGTTTGGTATTTACGACATATTTAGTGTTTAAATGGTGTTTAAAAAAAAGTAAATAAATTTTAAATATAAAAATTAATTCTGGAAATATTTTTATAAAATTCCCCACTGTCAAAAAGTGATTTGTACAAAATTTTAAGATCTGAGACTAAACGGATAATTATTTTTGCTAAAAAGAAAATAAAAACAAACTTTTAAAGCTTAAAACGCGTAAACCGGTAAAGCTCGCCTAAACGAGCTGACTGGTGTATAAAAACCCTAAAAATGAACTATTTTCATATAACTGAGTTAAACAAGTAAAAAATAAATCATCCGAAAATAATTCGGATGATTTGGGTAATTTTATCCGATAAAACAGTTTCCGGTGCACTAAAGACGGAAACGGGTCCCGCGGCCAATCGGGGCGTCTAAACCGAGTTCTAATTTCACAACTTTAATTAAATTTTCAGTCAACTACTATTTTCGGGTCGTGTGTGACCAAACTCATTTTGAAACGTAAAATCGGATATCCGTGCTAGGCACGCAAAACGGGGAAAACAAACTAGTAGTAATTTTGACTATTGAACTCTAAACGATATCACAATCTGAGTCCGGAGAAGTGTTTCTGGGTTAACATTGCCCCCGGAATGGGTACAGCCTTGGGTTAACAGTGTCCCCAGATGTACTGGTTAACACGGTTAAAGATTATATAAACTATAATTGTATAATAACGATCGTAGGGATCATATTACAGATTGGACGTGTTAACTGATAATGATTGTTGTTACCTGCTTGCATGTGCTAAGGTGAGTTTCACGAGCCCCTTTTTCTGAATTGTTTTTAAATATTTTCCCGGGGCGGAAAGCATGTTACTATTGAAATGTTTAAGTACATACTGAACGCATGGATTTGCGTGTATTTATAAATATTTGATTGTACGGGAATCGTACGGAATGGGTACAGTACTGGGTTAACAGTGTCCCCAGATGTCCCTAGAAGTGTTTCTGGGTTAACATTGCCCCCGGAATGGGTACAGTACTGGGTTAACAGTGTCCCCAGATGTCCCTAGAAGTGTTTCTGGGTTAACATTGCCCCCGGAATGGGTACAGTACTGGGTTAACAGTGTCCCCAAATGTCCTTAGAAGTGTTTCTGGGTTAACATTGCCCCCGGAATGGGTACTGTACTGGGTTAACAGTGTCCCCAGATGTCCTTAGAAGTGTTTCTGGGTTAACATTGCCCCCGGAACGGGTACAGTACTGGGTTAACAGAGGTTTCACTTGTGGGCTCAGCATAATTACATCGATAATATTATATTATGATATGGATTTATCATGGTTTACTCAAATTATGAAACTCACCAACTATTCGTAGTTGACCCGTTTTCTCACATGCTTCTCAGGTACAATTAAGATGAAGTGATTGTTTACGTGCTAAGTGCTTGATGTGTGTAAGATTTGCATGTGGGATGTTAGGATACATTATATTAAATAGAATTATGTATCATATTGTATGATGTGTGTATCACCTAGACGGTAATGAAATATGAGATAATGTAATTTGAAGTATATTAATGTATTCAGTTTTCTTTATAAACATTGTGGTTGATATCAGAGGTGTCTGTTGCATCCCGTTTACGTTTCCGCTGCGGTTACGGGGTGTTACAACAACCATGCATGCATTCCACATTCACTTTATTTTATATAAACCTTATACGCATAATTTAAAATCCTTGAATATTACAAAATAGTTAACTAATGAGTATATATGCACATAAAAGATTTTTTTATGTAATATATTCCCATTGATATTCTTCAAATAATTTTAATTCTAACTAAATGGTTTCTTTTGTATTATACCATCATTATTGTATTTTAGACCAATTTCTATCTACAACAAGTCATTTTATTTGACGATCATCTATAAAGTTTTTTAGGACGCCAAGAAGCGTTTATTATATATTAAAGATTCTATAAACTTCCATAAGCTTTAGCACTAATTAAGGACTTTTATTTCATCATAAAAGTTTAACTTTGGGTTATAGAAGCATTACGTTCTTCCAATCAATTTTCACCAACTAAAACAATGTATAAAAATTAGTTTCCCTTTCACCAACGCCAATGAATTTCAGCTAATAAATTATGCCACTCTCCCCACACTAGTCTTTGTGCCATAGACCCAACTACCTTCGAGAATACAAGCACCACAAGCTGCATTTTTTTTCCCTTTCTTTTTTAATATATTTTCTTTTTCATTTGGATGTAATCAATATAGATATATATTTTTAAAATTTTCCAAACCTATTTATGAATTTATGTGGAATTTGGTTATTAAATCTTCCTTGATCTATTTTCATTTTCTTTTCTCTTAAAGCACATAACATGATTTCAAGCGTTATCAAAGAGTATATAGTTGCATTGTTGAATCGGTTTATTTTTGTTGTCTGAGTCTCACCTGATTGTCCATAAAGGTAATCGCTAGTGGGAATCAGGACTAACAATATGTTTATGAACATAGTTATCTAATAGTAATCGTATCATCTAACAGTCTATGACCGGTCATCCAAAAACATAATCAATGGTGGAAATCGGGACCATGAACATGGTTATGTATACGGTTATCTAATTGAACCTGTATTCCTACATTTGAACGGATTCATTTACTTGAAACCGGGGCTATTATTATAGCTATCTAATAGAAGCAACGTGTTCATGTTGATTTTATATTTACATTCCAAGAATTGTTTTGGTAATTTATTTGGTTCTTTTTCCTGCTCAATGTTTCATCGATTCATCATGTTATTCTTAATCTCAATGTTTCATCTATTTTGAGTATAATGTTTTACTTTGTTATTCTCAATCTCGATATTTCAACTATTTATTGTGTTATTCTTAATCTCAATGTTGCATTTATTCACGAAGATATTTTCTTTTACACAAAAATTTTCATTTGTTTAGCGTGTGATCATTGACTTCAAGAACATGATATATTTAGTTATTTGACACAAAATGTGTCACTTATCTATTTTGTTATTCTTGAACCCAACGTTTTATCGACTTACATGGTTATATTTTTTCTTGCTCAATGTTTCATCTATTTACCTTGTTATTCTCGACCCCAAATGTTTCATTTATATATTGTGATGTTCTTGACCTCAATGTTTTCATTCATTATTATTTTTATTTGTTATCATTTATTTTTCATGCTACTCAAGAGATTCCCTCAGTTCAATTTAACTTCAATATATAACATAGTTTATTTCACTTAACCTTCAATAGTTTCGTTAATTTAATTTGACCCCAACGTTTTCACGTTATCTTCACCACATGAATTTTTTGTATTTATTTTGTTAGTTTTGACTCGGATAGTATTATTCGTGATTTCAGAATTTTCATATTCTTGATTACAAGAGTTGTAACTGGCTCATATGTTTTTTCATTCAAAGATTCATTAACAGGAGATGATTCCCTTTCTTGTTTAGCAGTTGGGGTTGATGGTGTTTAGGCTCAGCTTCTAGTTCAGATGTTTTGGTTCTCCCTCGCTTCCTTGCATAATGGACAACCTCTTCTGGCCAAAATCTCTGTTCATATTCAACTTCTACATCAATATTTCTCTTCTCACCTGGCTTCAAAGTCAATCAATGACTCAATCACTTCTTGTGAAATCTCCTAATCACCCATCATTTCCGCTTTAAATTTCAATTGTCTTGCCAAATTGGCCTGTTCTAGAAGAATACTATGCTCAATTAATTCTTTTTCTGTTAAGAAGAATTACATCAGCTCTTGATCTTTCATTTTCTTTAATCATTTTTTTCATAATAGCTCTTGCTCTGGTTTCAGATTCATCTATATCAAGAAATTTATCCCATGATGTTGGTACAAACTGTGTAACATCCTCTTCTTCGTTCTCATCAGTCATAGGAGCTTTGCCTTTTGCCTTTCTTCTATTGATGGCTTCTTCATCCTCTTTATCACTCTCTGGAAGAAAATTATCAATGTCTTCAAACAATTCTTTTAGACTTTCATTCATATGTCCAATGTCCATACATTTAGTCTCTATAGACTTTAGACTTTCATTTCACCATCAATATCATAATCATCATCATAACTCCATCATCAACAACATTATCAAAATCACTAGATTCTCAATACAATTCTCTATTGAGGTTTACTGTTGTTTTGTTATTTTCTCCTTCCAATTCTGAACTTCATTCACTATAATATTCACCAGTTAAATCCATAGCAGACTTACTTTCTCCCTATTTTGGTCTATATGAGGTCATCTCAACCTCAACACCATGTTTCTTTAAGTTCTTCATTTCAGAAAGGGCAGCTGCTAATCTTGTTTTTAATTCTTTATTTTCGACCAGCAATTTCCAATTTGTTATCTGAAGTTTTAAGTTTCTTGTTAACTGTTGAGCATAAATTTCAGCATTAGGATTTGAAGGTAAGTTCTCCCCCTAAACATGAGGTCGCAGACAGGTTCTCTCTCTTCAGCAACTGGTTCTTGAGCTTGATCATGAAAGTGTTCTTAAATTGGATATTGAAAAGGGGAGATAACATGTTCTTGAATGGGAAAATGAGCACGAGAACTAGTTTATTCTTGTTTAGCAACATCCTATACAATATTTTGTATGACAGTTTTAAGATTTTCCACACCTACATTCTCTCTCATACCACCAACATCACCATCTTGAACATCAGTATCACTATCGTCACTATCAGACTCACCACTTCATCACTATCATCAATAAGCTCTGGCTCAAGAGATGGAGGAATGGTATTATCAAGTTCGGATCCAACAACTAGGGTAAACCATCATTTTCCATATTTTAATTAAAGTTTCTAATGGGATCCAACTTATTTATTCTGCTATAAACATTGGGATTCTGAAGATGTAAGACTTCTCCCAATATTGACAAAATCAGGTTACTCAGATTTAATAGTTATTTGTATAAACCTGTGATACATCTCAAAAATATCTCTTTCTTCCTTTAACGTATTAGACTTCATGGCTTGAAATATCATCCTTGAGAAGTTAATAGGCTGCCTATACACCAGTTCCACAGTTGCAGATGATATCTCACGGTTCATCAGGGTCCAACTTCCTCTTCTAGAGGACATGCTTTGAATGATGTAATGGATCAAAAATTTAAGAAGTGGAACATCCCCATTTGAAATTGAGTGTCTGTGATAATGCCTTGATAACCCATTTATTTCATGGAAAATTCTCATCAAATGCCTTTGAGATTACAATAGTTATTCTGGATGGCCATCATTCAATTATAATTTGTTTCTTAACATGGCTTCGGTTATTCTAATCTCTCTGCTCTGTATTGTAGCTTCAGTCCTTGCCCCAATAATATCTTCAACATACTTCGTTGTTGACCAGAAATAGTTAATAATATTTCTGTATATAGTGGGAGTTTCTATAAAAGCAAAGTTCAGATTTGACATCTGCAACCATCAAGTGACTTGAAATTATTATTGGTTTTCTTGAGTCACCTTTAATAGAGCACACATGTTATGCCTGTTCTCAAACTTGTATGCCATGATAATCTGCAAAATTAAATTGAAATGCAAATATGAAGTAGTACTATAAATAGAGCGATTAACAATAAAAATTAAAGCTAAGAGATAGGTTATGTCTTCCAGCAACCTGAAACCTCGACAACTGAAAAGCAACATAAACCGGTAAGTAAATCTCAAAATTTAAACCCTAAACATAGATAATAGGAATATGAAATCACAGATTAAAACAACTAACCAAGTCGGAAATAGTAAATGCAATCAACAAAGACATATTGAGAATGTTGTTTGATATTTAAGGTACGAGAAGACAATGAGTGTAGAGAGATAGGGAATAGTATTTGGTTAAAATGTCTAAGTCCCCCTTTTATACTCCACTGATTTTTCTGGTTGCTCGGATTAACTGTTTTGTCGTTTAGCATAAGCAAACAATAAAACAAATAAAGTACCCAAAATATCAAATAATTAATCACACTTAGGAATAATCCAAGTAAGAATTAAACATAGTACGCTCGAGATCAAGATCACATGCAAGAAAGGCTTGGTCAGAAAATAAATGTCAAGCAAACTCAATCTAACTTACGTCAAGAAAACAACTAGAATATTAAAGAAGCTAGCATGCTTGAAAATCCAAAGATGATGAGAAACAAATCACAAGCACAAATACTAAGTATCATGCTCCAAGCAAGCTATATTGCTAGTGAACAGTGAAGTTCTTGATATATAACTGAAGAACACAAAGCATGCTCGAATCAAGTAATCACTAAATTTTGCTCGAATTTCTAACACCTTACTCTTAAACAAGTTCATGTCGTGCTTGAACACATAAAGTTAAATGTATGCTCGAGTACAGAACACCTTTGGCCAAAAAGATTAAATCATGTTTGATCAACACTGTTATTCTTGAACTTGGAAAATCATGCTCGAAAAGCAAAATATGCAACTTTCTAATAGTTTAAGCACAAAAACACATCAGGATCATGATGAGGATTATAACTGGCTCAAATAACATATAATTAACATAAAATTGACACTTTGGTGATAAAAAGCTTATACATTTTGATGAAATGAGATCATAATACAGTTTTAAAACAGTTTAGTTTATTTTGGGAAATATCACATCTTGGGATCATATTTACTAAGAGTCCGTCCCAACATATCATTTCAGCTTTATTATGACATACAAGTCAGGTTATTGAGTGGAATATTACTTAGCATTAATTTCATTACCTCCATGATATGATTAAGGTATATTAACTCATAAGCTTTATATGGACCCCACTTATCAAATATATGATGGCTATTATCAATTCACTTATTTAACTTTCTCCATATCACCCCAAATTGACTTCAACCCAATAATATTGGTCAAAACCTTTTAATAACATATTTTGTTTAAACAACATTGAAGATAGTTAATATTTTTCAAACATTAAGGTTTAACAATGGACTTACTTGCCACACAGTTTGGTCTTACATACCTTCAAACAAGGTATTTAAGACTTACTGCAAAACAGACTTATAACCCACCCTGAGTTTTTCTGATTGTACCCCTTAAGTTTGGTTTTCATCAACATTTTTGTTGAATTTAAAACTTTGAAGGACTTTTTGACTGTCATAAACTTCTGAATATTCATTTTAATTTAAGCGATTAAATACTAAAAGGTTTGTGTATGGCTGGTTAATTACATTTCTGTCTATCATTTGGAGAGATGTATATAGAAACATACATAACCTTAAAAATGTGATATTCATTAAAACTTAGCAGATTCTTTATGGAATTTAAGTTCTAGTAAAACTGCCTGGGCATTCTTGGGTTGATTGATGAAGATTACATCAACTTTCTGTTGTACTTGAAGTCCAATGAAAAAGTTCATTTCACCTATAAAGCTCATGCTATTTTGATTTCAAGGCATCCTCAAAATCCTTGCACATCCTATCGTTAGTTGATCCAAAAATGAATTCATCCAAATATATTGAAGAAACAACAAGTTTTTGCCATTCCTCTTGTAAAACAAGGTCTTTTTAATAGCTCCTCTACATAACCATTGGAAAGAAGGTGGTTTGACAGCTCATCATTCTAGGCCTGTTGAGCTTGATGTAATCCATTAAGAGATTTGCTGAGCTTACACACTCTATCAGAATACTCATGATCTTTAAAGTCTAGAGGTTGAGTTACAAACACCTGCTCATCTGCCTTTCCATTTAGAATGCAGATTTATACTTTAATATTTTTTGATGAAGCATATGTTAGAAAAATCCTAACCGCTTCATGTCTAGCCACAGGTGCCAAAACCTCTTCAAATTCAATACCTTATTCTTGTTTGCAGCCTAAAGAAACAATTCTTGCTTTATTCTTTATCACTATGCCTCTTTCATCTATTTTATTTCTGAACACCCATTTGGTTCCAATTGCATACTTTCCTTTTGGGCTGTCTACAAGTTCCTAAACATGTAGATCTCTAAATTGTGCAAGTTCATCTTGCATTGCTTCTTCCCAACTCTTGTCTTTTAGAGTTTGCTCAACATTTTTAAGCTCAACTTGGGATAGCAAAAAAGAGAACAAACAAATATTTGTATTTTCATATCCACTTCTGGTAACTCTTTCATGTAGATCACGAAAGATGTTTTCCAATGGATGATCTCTATGCACATCAGTTTGCATAATTAATCCAGTGATGATTTATGGATCCAAATTGGTAGTGATCAAATCAGGTTGATCATTTGAATGATCTGAACTTAATGAGCTTGGAGAAGTGTCAATGTTGAAAATGGGATCTATAACAACAGTGGTAGGATCTGATTGTCTTGAACATGGACTTCAATTTCTGTTTCTGGATATGTCTCACGTTATCAATAGGTACCTCAACATGTTCATTATCACCTAGTTTCTTCTTAACAAATACATATTCCAAAACAACAATTTTGGACCAAATTTTGTCCAGGTTCAACTTGATTTCGTGAGTTGCTTCAAGAAATGTATCTGATAAGCACTTGGATTAATGTCTTCAGGATATATCTTAAATGATAAAATGAGCTTCTCAAGAACAAATAACCAGCTTGGGCCATCAACAGTGTTGAACTGATTTTCATTGAAAACTATGTCAAAGGATTCAATCAAACTCAGACGATTTTTTGCATACACTTAGTAAGCCATTAAGTGTGAAGAATATCAAACAAAGAAGCAATCCAATGAATTTGCTTGGAATTTTTTCAAGTAGTCCTTAGTGTTCAAAAGTGAACATTTACGCCAAAAGGCTTCAAGAACTTAATATAGGGCTTCCTTTTGAAAAAAATCTCATATGGAGTCTTGTTATGATGCTTTTGAGAAGTACCCTATTTTGAACATAACAAGTTATTTTCATGGCTTCAGCCTAGAAAGAGACAAGCAGGTTAGCATTATCAATCATGATCCTTGCTGCTTCAATCCAAGTTCTATTTCTTCTTTCAACAACACCATTTTGTTCGGGAGTTCTAAGGGCAATAAATTGCTGTAAAATCCCATTTTCATCGCAAAATTCAAACATAAGTCCATTCTTGAACGCAGTCCCATTATCACTTCTCATAATCTTTACCTTCTTTTCTAGTTGGTTTCGAATTCATCTAACACATCCTTGATAAGCTCAGCAGTTTCGTCTTTGCCTGAAAGAAAGTATACACAAGTACATTTTGAAAATTCATCAGTGATTACAAGATAATAAAGCTTCTTTCCAATACTTTGAACACTTACAGCATAAAAAAGATCCATGTGAAGCATTTCAAGCACTTAATCAATTGAATTTATAAGCTTAGTCTTGTGATATGATTTACGTTGTATCCCTTTTAAGCATGAGGAACAAGTCTTCAATTTGGAACTCTTTGGCAGGTAAACGAATTACATGTTCACCCTTAACCAATTTGTTCATATATTCTAGTTTACATGACACAATTTCCTATGCCATAGTCTTGATTCATTTTCCTTAGCTTTGGAAAGAAAACATGTACCACCTCTAGAGATGGCATCTTTCATTCTTATAGGTGTCATAATCATAATTTTCTCTGGAGGTATCACGAACTCTGGATTTAAAATGTAACAATGGTTGTCATCAAATCTGACCTTATATCCTTTATCACAAACCTGTAAAATGCTCAACATGAAGTATTGAAGCACTTCAACATAGTATACGTTATCGAAAGACACTATGCCATTGGTAAGAATACTTTTGCCTATGACTTTTTCTCAATTTTCATCACTACCAAATGAAACTGGACCTTCATACGTCTCTTCTTAATTAACCAATAACCTCTTGTCCCAGGTTATGTACCTGGAACATCCATTATCCTTGAACCATATGTCTTCAATTTCCATGGATTGTTCCTGCCACACTGCCTTGATTTCTTAGTTACTTTTATTTGCATTGGGTTGATTCTGATTGTTATTTTTTTGATTTGGAGGAGCTTGGTTTTCGTTTCTCTGTGGGACAAAGTTGTTTTGTGGTTTCTGTTGATTGTTGTTTTGTTGTGGTAGAAAGTTGTTTTGGTCTTGTCTTGCTTAAGGATATGGGTTCTAGTTCTGTTGATGGTTTTGGTTTATTTGGGCATTGAAGTTGTTTTGATTCTGATTGTTATAGAACTAATTCTGAATCATATGACCTTGATTTTTGTATTTCTTAGGAAGATTGCATTCTCTGACAAAATGTTCAGACTGTTGAAAGTTGTAGCAAACAGCTTTGGACTTTTCAAAACCAATTCCATCATTTGACCCTACAAAACTTGATCGGTATGTCCTGTTGTAGAACCTTTTTATCACACCCCGACCAAAGGCGAAACATGCCGGGGCGTAACGTAGTGATTGGACAGTAGCTCGAAAGACACTAATTAAAGTGACAATAATTATTTAATTCATTAATATAAAAACAAGTATACAAATTCAATAAACAAAAAAATTACATCATATTTATTGTTGGGATAAATAGCCTAACGTAAAAACTAATATCTTCAATCTAGATCAATGTAAATTACTTGTATATGTAGCATGTATAAAAATAAGGTTTGTCACCACGAATGTTGGTGAGAATACATAAGTTTTAGTTGAGGACAAATTCATATGTAAATGATGAATATTACAATTATTAATAAATATATGAATTTACAAAACTACCCTCATGTGCAAAGCACATGACCATATTTAACCAAAAATTTTAACTGGGTTAGTGTCAAAGGATGTAACGTGAACGGCATTTGAAACATGAAATACGTTTTCTGCCATTTCTTTTGCTAAAGGACGACCATTGAAAAAACGTTTAAACGTAAAAGACGTCTTTTGCCATTTTGTCCATGATTAATAGAGCGCTATCGAATAATAGGCTAAACGAGCTAGATGATGGGGCGGAGAGTCACACCGGATTATCCTTGATTAACCAATAATAGAAAAAAGGAATCCTTGCGAGTAAAAGTAAACGATGCAGAACCTATAATTATTAAGTCTTAATAGAAAAAAGTAATTTACTTCATGAGTTTAGAACCACAACCAAACCTCATTTTTAAATAAATAAATAAAAGAATCTTCAAGTAACTTATATATATTCTTTTTGTTTATAACTAGACTAATATATGTACATAATAAACAAACCTGTTTAAGGTCTAGTATAGATTTCAAATTCGAAAATCATTTATTTTCAAATTAAGGAGCGGATAAAGTGTCAAAATTATGTTAATATATATAAAAAAAATATTGTTTAAATTTCCCTATTCATGAAAAAAAAACACGTCATAAGGTTTGCTGATCTATTACTACGTGATGATAAGCATTTGATAAAATAATAATAATAATAATAATAATAATAATAATAATAAAAGATAATTTCATGACGCATACTAATATTATATAGAAAGTGAGTTTACTGGTAGTAATGCATCTCGTGCGTAGTAGAAAAGAAATATATTAAAAGAGTGGTTAATAGTTTTTGGATGGAGACATGATTTTGAAGTTTTTACCATTGTAACAACAAAAAAAAAAATAAAGAAAAAAAAATTGTCATCTTCATCAACATTCGGACGTTTAATTTCTAAATTATCGGATCCAAAAATTATCATTCGATAAAAAAGAAGTTTGTTAACTTAACATTATGACTTTATTTGCTAAATCAAAAGGAAACTAGTTGCGCAAGACTAACCTTGTTTCGGTACTTAAATAGGCGGTGGAGGAGTTCGTCGGAGTTTTAATGCGGCGGGGACGGCGAACGGCTAATCACTAATAGAGAGAGATGTAGAGTGAAAGGGACCGATTGAAGAGGGAGGTGTGTTGTATACGAGCAGGGTCGTCTCTATTTATAGGATTCATAGACACGTTTTCTATTTACGGAGAATCCCGTAATTTTCGACGACGTCAAATTTGTATTAAAAGCATGAAAATAACTTCTAAAAACGATGGTGTGATGATCGATGAACGATTACGAGTCAAACAGTATATTCGATTTATTTATTTCGGCCCTAAATGGCGAATTAAATGTCCACCAGAAGTTACGTATAGGCACCGGAATTATAGCCATGGAACGTGCTTTGCATGGTAAGGATGATGGTGAATAAAAAGTTTCACAATGCCCCCCTTACATTTGAATTGATTTGCACTTATATTTTAAACTTGTAAATGCCAAAATATTCATTTCTTTTATAAAAACTATTATTTGTTTTAAACACATGTGAAAATGTCGTCACTAAATTGATATTTTAATCAGATAAATATTCGCATGAACATATAAATAAACTACACATGAAATTTATATATACAATAAAACAATGCATAATATAAAATTCCAACGCTTTGTAAAAAAAATTCAATTACACCAAAATATAAAATGGGTCGAGCTTTCGGTTTCAAAAATTTATGAATGTCACAGTATTTACAACTTTTTAGAAATTTCGTCCCGAAATTAAAGAAAAAACCATAACATAAAGAAGGAAGTAAGTGTCAAGAGATTTATTTTTTTTATAAAATAACGCAGACTTTCGAGTGACCCGAATAACGCTACAAACGGAAGCCATGATAAGAGCACTTATATATAGGATGTACCAGAGGCGTATCCACCATGCCCTTATCACATCGATCTTTGTACCGTTACCCAAAATCACCCTAGGTTCCGAATTATGACACACAACCGTATTCACCATGAGTTCCATGCGAGGATTTTGATAATTATGCTTGCACTCATAATTATTTAAATCATCGCATGATGCACATGGTTCGTCCCGTTGTGCGGGTTTGAAAACATGGGTAAAAGAAAACTTTTTTTTTCTTAATCGATATCATTTGATTAAAAGTAATGAACTAAAAATTGGATGCAAATTCATGAACCTAATTAACTAGTAAAATAATTCTAAAAAAATGACGACATTGATGAAGTTAACCATCGAGAGTAATAACAACAAAATGAAATAAATAGATAGGGGGGAATTTTGAAATTATATAAGTGACTTACACATATGATGTAGAGAAATACTTGAGATGACGACGAAAATCACGTAATAATAAATAGGTTCACACAACAAACAAATCACATGACTCATGAGTATAATAATAGATAAGGTTTGAAAACAAGATTATAAAATTGATGAGATGAGGTAAGAGTACCATGAGGGTGAGGTGAGTTTGGAGGGATTGGGTAGCAATGTATTAAAATATCAAAATAAAATTTGTACATGTGACTCCTATTAGATAACTATGTACAACACATGTTCATAGTCCCAATTTCCAACACATTTGTAGGAAATCAGTCATAGGTAGTTTGTGATACAAATACGGTACTCTTAGATAACTATGCACATCAACATGCACATAGTCCCGGTAAATAACCGGTCATAGACCACTTAAATCAAGATAATAAATTTTGTAATAATAAATAGTGCACTAAACGACAAAATAGGAATAAATGAATGATTGAACACCATTATAAATAATCATAATTCTCATTCTTAACAAAATTGGAGATTTAATAAAGTCAATACATCATATTTAAATGAAAAGAACTAAAGAAACGTCTTTTGCGTAGCACGTCTTCATAAAGGGTTAGGCTTAAACTTGGGAACCGTTGATGTAACACGCATGTCCTTGAGTAGCTTGGTCATTTGAGGTTGGTGGGTTGATTGGGATTTGGTTGACTTGAATTGGTTGCATGGGTTGGGCTTGAATTGCTTGAATGGGTTGAGCTTGGATTGGTTGAAGTTGATTTACCTGGGCTTGGTAAGCTTGATATTGAGCGGTTTGGATTGGGTAGGACTGAATTTGATTCATGTGTGCGAGTCTTGGGCATGCATTGCGATAATGGTTAGGGTCTCGACGATTGTAACAAGCTCTCATAGTTGAGGGTGATTGAGTAAACGGTTGAGCATAAGGTAAGGGCTGGGTAAGAGGTGAGGTAAATGGTTGGATCATGAGTTGGTTGCGTTCACGACATGTGGTAAAGAGGTGACAAAAACAATTGCAATGGGTGCATTGTCGACACTTGAAGTTAGGCGAATGGTGAAAATTACATGTATCACATAATGGGTGGGGTCCTGTGTAGGGCTTCTTAGTGATTTGGGTTTGCGATTGGGCAAGACATAGTTTTGGGAATTGGACTTTCTTTTATTGTTGCGTAGTGGGGAGAGTTATTGAGGGCATTCTTCTTGAGCATGCTCGAGGCGTAAGTAGTTTTCTTGTCCTCAGGACATTCACAATGGAGGAATATGCTCTCCATTTCTTAGAACTATTGGAGGAGAATGGTAGCACCGTCGATACCGAAGTATTCGGGCGGGTTGGCACTCTTGAATTGTTTGAGGGGGTAAGCAATTGGGGTCGGAGTTGTGGATGATGAAGAAGCATTCACAGTTTGCAATTGAGAGATGATCGTTGAGTGGGCATCCACGATACCTTTAGCAATGCGGGACGACATGCTGCGGCCAGAGTTGCCGCTGCGACGGTTACGGTTGATAAGGCGGTAAGAAGACATGCTACAATGACTACACGTGAAAAGTTCATTATGTTTTGAAAAAAAAAATTTATAACTATGTGAAATTTCGAGTTTTGTGAAAATTCATGAGAGTACAAGATATTTTTTTTTATAATCTTAACTTATAATACAAAATAAAATTTTAATACCCTTAGGTATTGATGAAATTGATAATTTGGAAAAATATTCATAAAAAAATTAAACAATATCTCATCGTTGATTTAAGAGTGTAATCGTCACATGACCACGTTTGATACAATAAGGGTAGTAGATTCGGTTTCGTTTGATATGATATGCTTTGGCTTAATAAGTTCCACACCCATACTAAACACCCCAGGAAGGCAACCGGGTCTCGCAGTTGATTGAGATTTACGCTCATTGCACTTGCTTAGGCTCGCAAGCCTTGGTGTCAAGTGTTCGGTAAACAAGTGTGTCACTCTTACAGTTACTACATATCCGTCACACGAATCTTCCTCAAGGAGAGGGGAGTGAAAATGCGGTATTTCTTAAGGAATTTCCCATTTTTAAAAAAATCGTCCTAAAGTTTTGAAAACAATTTTGAGAGTGAGGCATAGCCTCGGATTAAGTGTGTGATTTCGTGTACAAGAATAATATTAAATCAATAAATAGTATTTAAGCTACTACAATCAATAATATAACTCAGGGTGCAAACACATAAAGGCATATCACGTATAGGGACCCTAAGCATGCTACTAGGCCGTTATATCTAACCACCTATATTATATCCTTCGGCTCTAATACCAATCTGTCACACCCCGACCAAAGGCGGAACATGCCGGGGCGTAACGTATTGATTGGACAGTAGCTCGAAAGACACTAATTGAAGTGACAATAATTATTTAATTCATTAATATAAAAACAAGAACACAAATTCAATAAACAGAACAATTACATCATATTTATTGTTGGGATAAATATCCTAAGGTAAAAACTAATATCTTCAATCTTAATCAATGTAAATTACTTGTACCTGTAGCATGTATAAAAATAGAGTTTGTCAACACGAATGTTGGTGAGAATACATAAGTTTTAGTTGAGATACATATATAAATAAAAACCACAAATTCATATGTAAATGATGAACATTAAAATTCTTATGAAAATGTAAACAACTAAATAGATGTGGACCCGTTCTTATGAATACGAAATCAATGTACGTGGGTAAATGTATGATCATACTAGATGAGGATAGATGGGGATGAGATACCAACCACCAAACATAAAGTAAACAATTAAGCACATAGAACATTACCATAGATCATGCAATAATCACACATAAACATATATTGAATTGTGTTGTGAATAGATAAATAAGTAAGATGAGTAATTTTAATAGGGTATACATGCCACCCCCTAATTTAAAAGATGAAAAAGGGGGATATGTAAACTCACATGATTAATAGAGCGCTATCGAATAGTAGGCTAAACGAGCTGGATGATTGGGTGGAGAGTCACACAGGATTATCCTTGATTAGCCAATAATAGAATAAAGAAATCCTTGCGAGTAAAAGTAAACGATGAAGAACCTATAATTATTAAGTCTTAATAAAAAAAAGTAATTTACTTCAAGAGTTTAGAACTACAACCAAACCTCATTTTTAAATAAATAAATAAATAAAAGAATCTTTGAGTAACTTATATATATTCTTTTTGTTTATAACTAGACTAATATATGTACATAATAAACAAACTGTTTAAGGTCTAGTATAGATTTCAAATTCGAAAATCATTCATTTTCAAATTAAGGAGTAGATAAAGTGTCAAAATTATGTTAATATATATAAAAAAATATTGTTTAAATTTCCCTATTCATGAAAAAAAAACACGTCATAAGGTTTGCTGATCTATTACTACGTGATGATAAGCATTTGATAATAATAATAATAATAATAATAATAATAATAATAATAATAATAAAAGATAATTTCGCGACGCATACTAATATTATATAGAAAGTGAGTTTACTAGTAGTAATGCATCTCGTGAGTAGTAGAAAAGAAATATATTAAAAGAGTGGTTAATAGTTTTTGGATGGAGACATGAGTTTGTAGTTTGTACCGCTGCAACAACAAAAAAATAAAGAAAAAAAATTGTCATCTTCATCAACATTCGGACGTTTAATTTCTAAAATATAGGATCCAAAAATTATCGTTCGCTAAAAAAGAAGTTTGTTAACTTAACATTATGACTTTATTTGCTAAATCAAAAGGAAACTAATTGCGCAAGACTAACCTTGTTTCGGTACTTAAATAGGCGGTGGAGGAGTTCGTCGGAGTTCTAACGCGGCTGTGACGGCGAACGGCTAATCACTAATAGAGAGACATGTAGAGTGAAAGTGACCGATTGAAGTGGGAGGTGTATTGTATACGAGCATGGTCGTCTCTATTTATAGGATTCATAGACACGTTTTCTATTTACGGAGAATCCCGTAATTTTCGACGACGTCAAATTTGTATTAAAAGCACGAAAATAACTTCTAAAAACGATGGCGTGATGATCGATGAACGATTACGAGTCAAACAGTATATTCGATTTATTTATTTCGGCCCTAAATTGCGAATTAAAAGTCCACCGGAAGTTACGTATAGGCACCAGAATTATAGCCATGGAACGTGCTATGCATGGTAAGGATGATGGTGAATAAAAAGTTTCTCAATGCCCCCTTACCTTTGAATTGATTTACACTTATATTTTAAACTTGTAAATGCAAAAATATTCATTTCTTTTATAAAAACTATTATTTGTTTTAAACACATGTGAAAATGTCCTCACTAAATTGATATTAAATCAGATAAATATTCGCATGAACATATAAATAAACTACACATGAAATTTATATATAATAAAATAATGCATAATATAAAATTCCAACTCTTTATAAAAAAATTTCAATTACACCAATATATAAAATGGGTCGAGTTTTCGGTTTCAAAAAAATTATGAATGTTAAATTTTTTTTTCTCAAAGCAAGCATGATTGCCTGCCACTTAATGTCCATGTCTTCCAAATCATCACAGTCAATTTGTTCAAGTTCTTATTGAATGAAACTTGTATAAATCAAGTTCTTTGCCACAAATGTATTGTATGATTATGTTGACATGGAAAACAATGCTTGATATTCAGGATTTTGTTCTGAATAGCTTGAGCTTAATTGTGCTTGAACACTTGGTGTAGAAACTGGTTCATCGTCAATCATTTGAACAATGAATCTTGAATAACTTGAGCTTGGATATGGAGTAGATGCAACTGGAAAGATCTTTGGCAATTCAACAAAATTTGAAGGTTCTTCTATGATTGGAATTGGATGTTAGGATCTCACATTCATGCTTCTAATTGGAGCAATTATAGCATTGGCTACAAGGAAACTTGGTTTGTCTTGCTATATCATGTTGTTTTCTATCATTTCAGTCTTAGCAGTCTGAAGAAAAGCAATAATTGCATCCAATTTCATTGTTGGAAAATTGGTCTTCTCTTTTATAAACTTTGTTGTAGTTACTACTATCCAGATAATGATGAAAGCAAATTCTTATTGAGATCATTATCAATAATCTGCAAATCATTTGTTCTTATCTCACTCAGAATTACCACAAACCTATGCAGAACAGAACTCAACATTTCACCAAGTTTGAACTTAAACCTACCAATTTTTTGTTTGAGTTTGTCTTTCTTAATCTCTTTCGGCTCAAAATTACCTTCAAACATATCAATTATTGCATCATACATAGCCTTTGCAAAAACATTATGTAGAACACTCGTCAAAAAATCTCCCATGAAAGACCTAATTTCAGTATAGATAGGGCCTTCTCATCCTTTCTTCTCATCGTTCTTTCAACAGTCTGACTTGATGCTGCCTTGCCTTAGGTTCATATGGACCTTCTCTAATTGATTGCCAAACATGAGGATCATTATAGCTGACTGCAGGTTGAAACTTGACTTTCCATTTGATATAATTTGCTTGACCTACAACCTTGGAATATTGTTAGTAGACATCTCTTGGTCCAAATCCATTTTGTTTAATCTTTAAAATTTAAGAAAAATTTTAACAATATTTTATGTCTTTTTAATTTAATTTTAAAATTGAAAATAAGTTCTAAAACTACTTGAGAATTCAAATAACCAAAAATATTAACCAAAAACTTGTAGATATGATTTAAATGAGTCAGATCTGACCTATTAACCAATTCAAAATCGATTCAAATCAAGATCTAGATGAAATATATTGGGGACCGACATTCCTTATAAAAACCCCAATCATTAGCAAAAACAAACAAATACGAAACTATAAATGGTCTTCGAGCAAGCTACTCTGTTGACGAGCATGGCTCCTTTGACCATGTACTCCTCAAGTATGCTTGGGATTATATTTTGAGTAGACAGATAGTTAGATTTTTTGCAATGGGAAAATAATCCGCTCAAGCAAGCTTCAACTTATAATGAATATCCAAATTTTGCTTAAATAATCTACCACGGGCAAGAAAGTTCTTGCTCGGGTACTCTAGGTTTTCTCGAGACTGAACCTTGAAGGGAGTAATATTTAGGTAAACTCCATATACTCCTTACCTGCATGTGTGTGACCTTCTTTATTCACATTGCACACTCTCGACCCACCAAGTTGCTCGGGAACTCAGATTAAGTGGTGCACATTCACAAGTTTTCTCGTTAGCAAACTTTATTGATCAATAATATTCCTAGCTCGACGAAGTGTTGTTTGCTCAAACTCTAACACTTAGAAGATTTCAGAACACTATCCTACTCAGTGTGAGATATCTTGCTCGAGGAAGTTAATATCTTGCTCGGAGTGCGCTGGCTTGCTCGGAATCCGTACTTTGCCATTTCTAAGGAGGTTGAAAACATTTCAACCATTCTTCAGACCCAACACCAATCGCGATGGTCAAAAGAAAAGATCCATCGCTAACATAACACTGCCCAAATATAAGATATTTTCTTATCATTCGCGTATCGCGATGAACTTGGGTTTTTATACGTCGCGTAAAGCGACGGGCAACCAAACTTCGTTTTTTGCACCAGTTAACGTCGTACGTGTTTGCGGTTTTGATTTCAAATTATTTTATGAATATTTGTGATCCTTCAACTTTTCAAAGTTAACAAATTTGACCCGAAATTTTAGGGATGTTACTAATAACATTGGTTTCATCACAACTGTTGATCGACACTTTCTATTGATTGAATGAAGGCATAATTACAATGAACCAGCTATTTAATAAACCTAAAAAACTTACTCTAATCCCGCGTTAACTTCATCCTAAAGACCGGGGATAACAACCCATTATCTAACCCACTAACTAAAACTTATTGAACAAACTAACAAAAAAACATGTGATTAAGTAATAAAATACTTGACCTATTGTCCCATTAGCAGCTTATGACCCGTGACCAACTTGACCCATACTCTACCTAAACTATCATGTTGGTGCATAATGTCAGTAGTTCAGTATCTAGTGTTTTGTATGTGTCTGTAATCGAGTTAGATTGTTTGATTTGGTGTTAGATATTGTGCCACACAAGTTCGCCTGGGATGTAGGAGAACTTGTGGACAAGTGAAGTTAGGATAACTTCGCCTAACAAGTTAGGCGAAGTTGTCGAGGTGTATTTAACCTCAACTTACGGCTTGTTTTGAGGATGGATTCCCGAACGTGTTTTTGTGATTGAATATCACGTGTTGAAGAGTTGCAATACAACATGTCTTATTAGTATTGTAACGTGTGTTTGTGTTTCGGTTTAACGTATTATACATCTTACGCTCGTATCGTGTTACGTAGGGATTCCGCACCTACGTATTACGAGATAAACCTGTGTAGATCCGGCTGGGAACCTACAATTGGTATCAGAGCTTTTGCTCGTGATTTTGTGTTTCGGTACTTAAATAGGCGGTGGAGGAGTTCGTCGGAGTTCTAACGCGGCTGTGACGGCGAACGGCTAATCACTAATAGAGAGAGATGTAGAGTGAAAGTGACCGATTGAAGTGGGAGGTGTATTGTATACGAGCATGGTCGTCTCTATTTATAGGATTCATAGACACGTTTTCTATTTACGGAGAATCCCGTAATTTTCGACGACGTCAAATTTGTATTAAAAGCACGAAAATAACTTCTAAAAACGATGGCGTGATGATCGATGAACGATTACGAGTCAAACAGTATATTCGATTTATTTATTTCGGCCCTAAATTGCGAATTAAAAGTCCACCGGAAGTTACGTATAGGCACCAGAATTATAGCCATGGAACGTGCTATGCATGGTAAGGATGATGGTGAATAAAAAGTTTCTCAATGCCCCCTTACCTTTGAATTGATTTACACTTATATTTTAAACTTGTAAATGCAAAAATATTCATTTCTTTTATAAAAACTATTATTTGTTTTAAACACATGTGAAAATGTCCTCACTAAATTGATATTAAATCAGATAAATATTCGCATGAACATATAAATAAACTACACATGAAATTTATATATAATAAAATAATGCATAATATAAAATTCCAACTCTTTATAAAAAAATTTCAATTACACCAATATATAAAATGGGTCGAGTTTTCGGTTTCAAAAAAATTATGAATGTTACATTTTTTTTTCTCAAAGCAAGCATGATTGCCTGCCACTTAATGTCCATGTCTTCCAAATCATCACAGTCAATTTGTTCAAGTTCTTATTGAATGAAACTTGTATAAATCAAGTTCTTTGCCACAAATGTATTGTATGATTATGTTGACATGGAAAACAATGCTTGATATTCAGGATTTTGTTCTGAATAGCTTGAGCTTAATTGTGCTTGAACACTTGGTGTAGAAACTGGTTCATCGTCAATCATTTGAACAATGAATCTTGAATAACTTGAGCTTGGATATGGAGTAGATGCAACTGGAAAGATCTTTGGCAATTCAACAAAATTTGAAGGTTCTTCTATGATTGGAATTGGATGTTAGGATCTCACATTCATGCTTCTAATTGGAGCAATTATAGCATTGGCTACAAGGAAACTTGGTTTGTCTTGCTATATCATGTTGTTTTCTATCATTTCAGTCTTAGCAGTCTGAAGAAAAGCAATAATTGCATCCAATTTCATTGTTGGAAAATTGGTCTTCTCTTTTATAAACTTTGTTGTAGTTACTACTATCCAGATAATGATGAAAGCAAATTCTTATTGAGATCATTATCAATAATCTGCAAATCATTTGTTCTTATCTCACTCAGAATTACCACAAACCTATGCAGAACAGAACTCAACATTTCACCAAGTTTGAACTTAAACCTACCAATTTTTTGTTTGAGTTTGTCTTTCTTAATCTCTTTCGGCTCAAAATTACCTTCAAACATATCAATTATTGCATCATACATAGCCTTTGCAAAAACATTATGTAGAACACTCGTCAAAAAATCTCCCATGAAAGACCTAATTTCAGTATAGATAGGGCCTTCTCATCCTTTCTTCTCATCGTTCTTTCAACAGTCTGACTTGATGCTGCCTTGCCTTAGGTTCATATGGACCTTCTCTAATTGATTGCCAAACATGAGGATCATTATAGCTGACTGCAGGTTGAAACTTGACTTTCCATTTGATATAATTTGCTTGACCTACAACCTTGGAATATTGTTAGTAGACATCTCTTGGTCCAAATCCATTTTGTTTAATCTTTAAAATTTAAGAAAAATTTTAACAATATTTTATGTCTTTTTAATTTAATTTTAAAATTGAAAATAAGTTCTAAAACTACTTGAGAATTCAAATAACCAAAAATATTAACCAAAAACTTGTAGATATGATTTAAATGAGTCAGATCTGACCTATTAACCAATTCAAAATCGATTCAAATCAAGATCTAGATGAAATAATAAGCCAAAAAAAAAGTAGATCTAGGATAAAAATACATTTCAACTGTCAAAAACAACATATCTGAAGTAAAATGAACAAAAACAGCTTGAGTGAAGTCACAGACCAATAGAACAGTGCTCAGCTGATGTAATCATCTTCATTTTTCAACAATTTCAGCTCAAATTACAGAGATCTAGTGCCATAATACTATTTCAGTAGCTCAATTGTTCTTCAATGAGATAAACTAGCTGTGATACCATTTATCAGAACCGTGGACTCGTGATTCAAACAACAACGGACAAGAATAGTAACACACGAGGTCGATAATTATGAAGAACACTAATTATACCCGGTGGAATCAACTATAATCAGTAAGTTGCTAAAACGGGAAATAACAAGATCAATATAACTCAAAAGATTTCCATGTATTAATGATATGTAATGAGGTACAAGGAAATATTATGGTTTGTCGGCACGAAAACTTCAGTAATCAATATACACATATGTTAAGGTGTGCAAAGGTGTCCCATCAATGCTACTAATCATTCTATATATTGGGGACCGACATTCCTTATAAAAACCCCAATCATTAGCAAAAACAAACAAATACGAAACTATAAATGGTCTTCGAGCAAGCTACTCTGTTGACGAGCATGGCTCCTTTGACCATGTACTCCTCAAGTATGCTTGGGATTATATTTTGAGTAGACAGATAGTTAGATTTTTTGCAATGGGAAAATAATCCGCTCAAGCAAGCTTCAACTTATAATGAATATCCAAATTTTGCTTAAATAATCTACCACGGGCAAGAAAGTTCTTGCTCGGGTACTCTAGGTTTTCTCGAGACTGAACCTTGAAGGGAGTAATATTTAGGTAAACTCCATATACTCCTTACCTGCATGTGTGTGACCTTCTTTATTCACATTGCACACTCTCGACCCACCAAGTTGCTCGGGAACTCAGATTAAGTGGTGCACATTCACAAGTTTTCTCGTTAGCAAACTTTATTGATCAATAATATTCCTAGCTCGACGAAGTGTTGTTTGCTCAAACTCTAACACTTAGAAGATTTCAGAACACTATCCTACTCAGTGTGAGATATCTTGCTCGAGGAAGTTAATATCTTGCTCGGAGTGCGCTGGCTTGCTCGGAATCCGTACTTTGCCATTTCTAAGGAGGTTGAAAACATTTCAACCATTCTTCAGACCCAACACCAATCGCGATGGTCAAAAGAAAAGATCCATCGCTAACATAACACTGCCCAAATATAAGATATTTTCTTATCATTCGCGTATCGCGATGAACTTGGGTTTTTATACGTCGCGTAAAGCGACGGGCAACCAAACTTCGTTTTTTGCACCAGTTAACGTCGTACGTGTTTGCGGTTTTGATTTCAAATTATTTTATGAATATTTGTGATCCTTCAACTTTTCAAAGTTAACAAATTTGACCCGAAATTTTAGGGATGTTACTAATAACATTGGTTTCATCACAACTGTTGATCGACACTTTCTATTGATTGAATGAAGGCATAATTACAATGAACCAGCTATTTAATAAACCTAAAAAACTTACTCTAATCCCGCGTTAACTTCATCCTAAAGACCGGGGATAACAACCCATTATCTAACCCACTAACTAAAACTTATTGAACAAACTAACAAAAAAACATGTGATTAAGTAATAAAATACTTGACCTATTGTCCCATTAGCAGCTTATGACCCGTGACCAACTTGACCCATACTCTACCTAAACTATCATGTTGGTGCATAATGTCAGTAGTTCAGTATCTAGTGTTTTGTATGTGTCTGTAATCGAGTTAGATTGTTTGATTTGGTGTTAGATATTGTGCCACACAAGTTCGCCTGGGATGTAGGAGAACTTGTGGACAAGTGAAGTTAGGATAACTTCGCCTAACAAGTTAGGCGAAGTTGTCGAGGTGTATTTAACCTCAACTTACGGCTTGTTTTGAGGATGGATTCCCGAACGTGTTTTTGTGATTGAATATCACGTGTTGAAGAGTTGCAATACAACATGTCTTATTAGTATTGTAACGTGTGTTTGTGTTTCGGTTTAACGTATTATACATCTTACGCTCGTATCGTGTTACGTAGGGATTCCGCACCTACGTATTACGAGATAAACCTGTGTAGATCCGGCTGGGAACCTACAATTGGTATCAGAGCTTTTGCTCGTGATTTTGTGGTTCGGGATTATCACACGAGTGTAAAGATCGTTCCGTTCGACTATTCTCGGAACGAGTTTACGTTGAAATACCGTGTTTTTGTGTCCTACCCATCTCCCACTATCAAAAATAACCCATTACACCTTTGCATACCTCGCAATACGTCAAATTAAAACCTGCAAATATCTGAAGTTCATCAGGCGAAGTTGCCGTCACTGTTCGTAGGGTTTAAGCGAAGTTATAAGTTTAAGCGAAGTTATAAGGTTAAGCGAAGTTATAGATCAAGCGAAGTTAGGAAACAAGCGAAGTTAAAGGTTCAGCGAAGTTGAGGAAACAAGCGAAGTTAAGCTTAAGCGAAGTTAAGCATAACTTCGCCATCTGATCACTGTTCAAAATAATAAAAAAAAAAAATTCTTTACTTTCTTTGTGTTTTCGAGTCGTGTTTCTTTCAACAATGACTTCAATAAACATTACGGAACTGGTGAAAATGGAGGTTGAAGCCGGTTCAGCAACTAAAGCTCAAAAAATGCTCAAGGGTACCGATTTCGTTGTTTGGAAAGATCGGTTTGAACAGTATGTGAAATATTAAGTTGCTAAGATGTGGGTGTGTATACAAGATGGATACATTCCACCAACAGCCTTGTTTGAGGGTCGTGAACAGATTAAGAAGTACAATAAGATGGAAGAGGAAGAAAAAAAGATGTATGAGGCAGAAAGTAAAGCTCATGCAGCAATCACAATGACTCTTCCACAAGAGATTCTTCATACATTCAAGAAGTACAAAACTGCTAGAGAGCTATGGGAAGCACTTGAAAATCGATATGAAGGTAATGTGGGGATACGTGCTTCCAAAACAAAGCTGCTAAAAACCCAATTCTCTGTATTCAAGTATCTGAAAAATGAATCACTTGACGATATCATCACCAGATATTATCACTTGATGACCGAACTTAGCAATTACTCCATTGTATACAAAGAAGAGGATATAGTAGAGAAACTTCTTGATGATCTTCCATCGAAATGGGAAATGTATACGGTTTTGATGAGAGAGGATAAAGAATTTGCCAATATTGATCTTGAAACAGCAGTCAATAAGTTACGAAATTTTGAGTTCAACATGATTCGAAAGGAGACACCAACTGATCAGGTTCAGGATCCGAGAATGTATGGTGCGAAAGTCTCTCCAAGTTCAAGTTCAAAATCAGAATCCTCTGCCTACTACTCAAAGGGAGAATCAAACTCAAATCGAGATGGTCATGTGATTCTCAACATGGATGGTGACGTATGTTTCGTAGCTGGAGGAAGTAATTCCTCAAAACCTCAAGCCACAACTGGAAATTTCTCGACAAATGTTCCAACCAACAACTACTCACAGATGCCCATGAGTGTTAAATCAGCTGAACAACAGTTTGCTCTCTATGCATCCTTCATTGCATCTTATGAGAACTATATCAAAGGTAAAATAGTCGACCCTGCAACTTTGGATGAGGACTATGATCAGATCGATGCTGATGATTTAGAAGAGATGGATTTGCAGTGGCAGATGGCTATGATTGTAAGAAGGGTTAAGAGATTCATGAAGAAAACGGGTAGAAAGTTCGTTGGAGAAAGATCAGGGTTTGACAAATCAAAGGTTAGATGTTACAACTGTCAACAGAATGGTCACTTTGCCAAGGAATGTACAAATGAGAGAGTCGAACGCAGTCAGAACAGGCCTGCACAACAGAATGGGGGATGTAGTGAGAATCGGGCTATGGTATCTAGACAGAATGGTGGATACAACTGGAATCTGCAAGTTGAGGAAGTGTTCGAACAGGCTAATTTGGTCAACATCGAAACTGGAGGGAGCGAGAGAGAGACGGAAGAAAATCAAGCATATATGGCAGAAGTGAACGATCAGCTCTCCGAGGTAAGTTTTGAACCTCATTGTATGCAATGTGAGAATCTGTCTGAACAATTGAAAACAGTTGCTGATCAGTTTGTTAGTTTGGATGCACAATTTAAAACGTTAAAAGAAGATCATCACTACACTAAAACTAGAGAAAACAGTTACTCGGTAAAAATAAAAGCTAGTGAAAAAGATATCAGAAGTCTTAAAGCCAGTCTAGCTGATAAAATTCAAGTAATTGATCTTAGTTATGAAGTGTTAGAAGAAAAAACCAAACTAATTGCTGAAAGAGAAAAACAGATAGCTGATTACCAGGTAAAAGTGGTGGAACTAAACAGAAAAATTGAACAATTTAGAAATTCCTCAGCAATGCTTGATCACATCATAAGTGTTCAACGTTCCCCAGTTAACAAAGGGGGAATTGGTTTTTCTGAAGTTCCACCACCGTATAACAATAACTATACTTATAATCCTAGTAATCAGAAATCTGCTGATGTTGAGATTAGTCAGACAGTTCCAGTCAAAATTTCAACTAAAGAACCTGAAGTTGATAAGAGCGAAACAAGTAAGCCAATTCCTAAGGTTAAGATTGCTGTTCCTAGCTCTGTCTCATCAAATTCGGACAAATCATCCGAATCGGGGGAGATAAAAGAAGAGGTAGTGTTACTGAAACGAGGGGAGGAATATAAGCCAAACGAAAATAATTCTTCCCTAAATCCGTTTGTCCCACCATATGTTAGACAAATGAGTAGTAATGCAACCTCAACATCTGAAACAACTGTTGAGACGAAAGTTGAACACAAAAGCTATTACAGATGCAATCAAGTAGGACACCTTATTGCCGATTGTCCTCTAAATCAGAGAAAATTTAGAGGTATGAGTCCTCCGAAAACTGAGTAAAACGAATGGTAATTATTATGCTAGTAAGAATACGTACACACCAAAGTTCAGACATTGGACTAATCTAAGATTTCAAAGAAATCGATCTCAGTTTTTCCTAGTTAACAACCAAACCAACAATTATAATTCAGTTAATTCACTAAGGTTTGGATGGCCTCATAGTCAATCCTCAAGAAGGTTTCCTTTCAGACCATACAGGAATCATCCTCAAACTGCCTTTGGACAACCAAAGTACGGGATGCCGTTTAATAGATTTAATCGACCCAAGACCAGTAGGTCTTGGGTACCTAGATTTTAATCTTTTCTTTAACTGTGCAGGAACAGTTGAGCAGGGCAGTAAACAATCTGTGGGTTGTAGAAAGTGGCTGTTCCCGGCACATGACTGGTAACAAGAATTTGTTACGTGAATGGAAACATGTTCAAGGAGGAAGGGTAAGTTTCGCTGGAGAGAGTGGGGGTAGAATCACTGGTATTGGAACAGTGACAAATGGAAACATGAAGTTGGAGAAGGTGAACTTTGTTGAAGAATTGGAGCATAACTTGTTGAGTGTATCTCAGATTTGTGACAAAGACTACACGGTACATTTTACTAAAACCGAGGCAATCGTCCTTTATCCTGGTTTCAAGATACTTGAGGCATGGGTGGTGATGAGAGCTCCAAGAGAAAAGAACACGTATGTACTGGATATGAGGTCAACTGAGATGACAACTGAAGAATTATGTCTTTTGTCAAAGGCAACTGAGTCTGAGTCAGAGTTATGGCATCGAAGAATGGGGCATATACATCTTCGCAAAATGAATTACATTGTCAAGAATGGGCTGGTGCTTGGTGTTCCCTTGAAGAATTTTAACTTTGAAGATCAATGCTTGTCGTGCAAGAAGGGAAAGCAACACAAGAAACCTCATCACTCCAAGAAGGTTAACTCAATCGTCAGTACACTAGACCTACTTCACATGGATCTCTTTGGTCCCGTGAATGTAAAGAGTTTAGGTGGGACGTCATACTGCTTGGTAGTAACCGATGATTACTCTCGATACTCTTGGGTATACTTTCTGAAGGCAAAAGATGAGACGGTTCAGTTGGTAATTAACTTGATTACCAAGGTTGAAAACATTGTTGGGAGAAAGGTTAAGTACATCAGGAGTGATAATGGTACAGAGTTCAAGAATTACTAGATGGAGATGTTCTGCTTTCAGAAAGGGATAGACCACCAGTACAGCGCCCCGTATACTCCGCAACAAAATGGGGTAGCTGAGAGGAAGAATAGAACGCTAATCGAAGGAGCCAGAACCATGCTGGCTTATGCTAAACTTCCCGTGGTGTTCTGGGCTGAAGCTGTTGCCACAGCCTGTTATATCCTTAACCGTGTTTTAACTGTTAAAATATTGAATAAAACTTGTTATGAACTTATGCATGGTAGAAAGCCCAACTTAAATGGTCTCGAACCTTTCGGGTCCCCATGTACGATATTAAAGACAAACTCAAAATTTGGTGAGAAAGCCGACGAAGGTATTTTAGTCGGATATGTTTTTGGTACACCCAACAGAAGAGTCTTTAATTTATCGAACAGCAAGGTTGAGGTGGTATGTATCACGGACATTACAAGCTACATATCACCAAAGCCTAGCATGGGACCCGCTGAAGCTTTCGACTATGATAAACTTTTCAAGTCTTTTAATATGCCTTACTTGGATTTTGCAGAAGTTGATGAGAAAATTGCTTCACAGATTCTGTATGACGAGGAGGAAAATGTTGTGCAACATCCGCGATACGATGAAAGTCAACCTTCTTCGTCAAGTGCCGTTGATACTTCTGCTGCCCCTACTGAAGAAGAATTCTACAATCCATTTCACTCTCAACATCAATCACCCATAGATGAACTCTCTTCGAACTTAGAAAACAATCTGGAGGTCGGTACAGTTCCGACTACTGGAATTCACAAAAATCACCCGTTGGAGAACGTAATAGGTGATCTGTCTGACGGTGTTCAAACAAGAAGAAGTCTGAATGAGCACACTTGTGTCTACGCAAGCATTAAAGAAACAGGTATCATAAATGAATGTTTGTACACCTGCTTCATCAGCCAGATTGAACCAAAGAACTATCAAATGGCTCTAAAGGATAGCTCGTGGGTCGAAGCCATGCAAGAAGAGTTAGCACAGTTCGAGAAGATGGAGGTGTGGAAATTAGTTGAAAAACCAAAGAATGTACATGATATTGGTACAAAGTGGGTTTTTAAATGTAAGAGAGATGAGAAAGGGATAATCATACGGAACAAGGCAAGGTTAGTGGTAAAAGGGTTTAATCAGCAAGAAGGAATCGACTACAACGAAGTGTTTGCTCCTATGGCACGATTGGAGGCAATTCGTTTATTTTTGGCAATTTCTGCACACAAAGAGATGAAAGTATTCCAGATAGATGTGAAGAGTGCCTTTCTAAATGGAAAGGTCGATGAGGTGGTGTACGTTGAACAACCTCCAGGTTTCCCTGACCCAGATTTTCCTGATCATGTGTATAAACTGAGTAAAGCTTTATATGGGCTACATCAGGCACCTCGTGCCTGTATGCAACTCTGTCCGATATTTGCTTGAGAATGGGTTCGAAAGAGGAAAGATCGATAGCACACTGTTTGTCAAGAGAAAAGGGGGAGATCTTCTACTAGTTCAAGTATATGTGGACGACATCATTTTTGCTGCATCAAAAGTCGCCATGTGTCAGGAATTTGAAGAAGTCATGAAAAGGAGGTTTGAAATGAGTGCCATGGGCGAATTAATTTTCTTTTTGGGATTGCAGGTTGATCAGAAGAAAGATGGGATGTTCATTCATCAAACAAAATATGTCCATTACGTACTCAAACGCTTCAAGATGGAAGACAACACTTCATTTGAAACTCCAGTGTGCGCCAACCACAAACTGGGTGCAGATTCAGACAGTGATGAAGACGTGGACCCCACCTAATATCAGGCAATCATAGGTTCCTTAATGTATTTAACTGCATCTAAACCTGATATTATGTTTGCAGTTTGTCTTTGTGCTCGTTTTCAGACAAGCCCGAAAAAATCTCACATGAAGGGAGTGAAGAGGATCTTGCGTTATCTCAAAGGCAAGCCTAAGTTGGGATTGTGGTACACGAAAGGGGGAGAACTGGATTTGGTCGCTTACACAGATTCTGACTATGGAGGTTGCAACCAGAACAGGAAGTCGACAACCGGTGGATGTCAGTTTCTGGGAGGAAGATTGGTGTCATGGCAGTGCAAGAAGCAGACCTCAGTAGCCATTTCCACCTGTGAAGCAGAGTACATGGCAGCATCAAACTGCTGCTCCCAGGTTCTTTGGATACAACAGCAATTGCGTGATTACGGTCTGAATTTCACGCAAACTCCTATTTGCATTGATAACGCTGCCGCAATCTCAGTAACTAACAATCCCGTTAAACACAGCAAAACTAAACACATTGACATTGGTCATCATTTTATACGGGATTGTGCTGAGAAGAAATTAATAGTGCTAGAAAAGGTTGATTTGTTGGATAATTTCGCCGAACTTTTTACTAAAGCGTTTGACCGAACACGTTTTCAAAATCTTGTTGAACTTAATGGGATGACCAATCCCGAGTAACCTGGTTTTTCGTTTATTAAAAAAAATAAAAATTTCTTTATCGCTTAGAATTATGTCGGTTGCTTCAGTTTGAAGGACATATCTTCGGATATGTTTGGTCCTTACTTCTACTAGTAGATTATGAGGAGGATAGCCATTAACCAGATGACTGAACGTGACCGGGGCGGTTTAGGATGTGTTTTTATTCTTTCGCTGAAAAATAGTCATTCATACTTAGTTAGAAGGACACATACTCGTATGTGGTTGGTCCAGCTGATCCATTGGATCTTCAGGATAGCCGTTTACCTGAAGACTTTGACTTGATCGGGGTGATAGAATTTAACTTTTTTTTGGGAGATGATATAAATTTTCAAGTCTATAACTTCATAGGAAGTTTCAATACAATGTTTAAAAGAAAATTGATCCAACCTTGGAAAGTGATAGAAATACTATTTCTGTGAGCTTAACTAGTGAAGTTATTAGGCCTAAAAGATTCTAGAACGGCCATTGAATGTCATGGTAGCTTTTTATGGTGCGTAAAAGCTGAAGTGATACTAACTAAATCTCCTCGATTTAAAGTGGAGAATCATTTAGAGTTGTGCATGTCTCCATATACATCTTTCCGAATGATAGGCAGAAAAGTGATTACCCAGTCATACACGAGCCCGTAAGTGTTCTGATTCTCGAGAAGATAGTGTGTCAAGTACATGCAGTGATCCAGATTCGGGACTTGCAGTCGTCTATTATTTGAAGCTGTGTTAATCTTTAGTATAAAAAAAAATGTGTGTGTTGTTAAGCGTTCTGAAGCTTATGATGTTATACTTATCAATTAAGAGGCAAGAAAGAGAACGGGAAGAAGACTCTACAGATGGATATGTACTAACTGTTTAATCAGACACTACGGGTCAAGGTCAACTTGGGGGACTTGGGGAAAGCCAAATACGCTTTGAGAATAGATAGGAGGCATCACAAACTCTCATGTGATGTCCATCTAAATTTTGAGCTTATTTGAACCTAATCCGTATCACTGAAGCGATGAAAACCATACTAAGTTGTATACCTGCTTACAACCTGTTTCTTTATGTCATAATACCGCTGAACATGGATCTATGTGACAGCCATTTAATTAGTATGATTCCTGTTCAGATCTTTTCTAAAACATGCTGGTCCCCGTCAAGACTGAAATTTGATCCCGTTTACTTATTTTCTAAAATTTTCTTTGCATCTTTTGTTTTATGGTTAAAACTTGGTTACTTGGTTCTTTGATCGTAACGTTTAAATCTTTAACGGAAGTTTTTAAAAGACAGTTGCATTTTGTTCATATTTAGAAGGGCCTGTTTTGTAAGTTTAACACTAAGCGAAGTTGTGAAGGGGCGAACTTGTTAAGGGGCGAAGTTAAGGCTAAGAGAAGTTAACCTTAACTTCGCCTGTGTAATTTAAACCCTATATAAAGTGACTTTCTGGTCAAACACTTTACACTTTTCAAAACCCAGCGAACTTATCTACGTACACCCTCGGCGAACTTAAAACACGAATCGAACCTTGTTATTTTTGTTTTCAATCCGTATTAAAGGTGTGTAGGATCGGTATGACTTATAATTCTTGTCAATTACGTTAATCGGATGTCGTTTTGGTCCGATTTGTGACCTCGTTCATGCAACCCCTTAAACACCCGCTAACCATTCTCTTTCTAATGTGTTCGTAACTCATTTGATCGTCTAGATCTCTATTGTAACATCCTTTTATGTTATCAATCACCAATTCACCATTCAAACCAAGTTCAGTCTTCTGTTTTATGTCGTTTCATATTCAGGCGAAGTTATCTTTAGGCGAAGTTGTTCTCAACTTCGCCTTAGGCATAACTTCGCCTGCTCAATCTTAAATTAATTAATTATTCACAGTGTTCAGGGGCGAAGTTAGGATTAGGCGAAGTTATCCTCAACTTCGCCTTATACTTAACTTCGCCTAGGGATTTTCTTGTTAATTTAAGGATTTTAAACTGTTATCAGGCGAAGTTATAGTAAAGGCGAAATTGTACTCAACTTCGCCCTATGTCTAACTTCGCCTGCACATTTGAAGTTATCATAACTTCGCTCATGGTAAAAGGCGAAGTTATGATCTGCTTTGTCGATATTCTAACTTAGACCATATGTTGTGCAGGATATGGCTGCTGTAGCGGGAGCTGGTGGTGCTGGTGGTGACGAAGGCGGTGATAACAATAGACAGTTCTTTTCGGGTCACAACATGTATATCACGTTGGATCCGAATGCTAGTGGTGTCAATGATTATCGCGAGATCATCTCCTTCCTTGTTCACTCACGTATTTTCCACGCTATTACTACAACTTTACCCATTTCTCTACCGAACATTGAAGATTTCTGTCGAACGGTAGAGTATGACTGTAGAGTTGAGCCTCTGGTTATGCGCGCCACAGTGAACAATCAGGTGGTGCAGTTTTCAGCAGATCAGATCAGGGCCGTTTTGCAGTTCGGAGCTGAATCTTCAAATGATCCAACCGACTTTCGGGCTCCATTCAGAGATGGTGCATTTTTACGAATGGGCTATTCGGGTCCATTGGGTGACACACAGAGGAGAAAGGGATTTTTATTGGATCAATGGCGTTTTCTGATGCACGTGATGATTGTGTGCATGTCGGGTCGTAAAGCTGGTACTGACGGTATGGGAGCGACGATGCAATCTGCCATGACAGCCCTGACTTACAACAAGCCTTACAGCTTCAGTCAGATGGTGTTCTATGAAATCGATCGTCAGAGACGCGCGGTCGCTCGTGAAAGATTCTTGATATACCCAAGATTCTTACAGATGATCTTGAATCATGTATCTCCTACGCTACCTCAACGCCGTCCCATTCGTTATGTTGAGAGCGTAAGCAAGAGGATCTTTGCGCAATGCAGGTCGTCGAGTGCTCGCAGTAAACCAGAGCTTCGTCCGAGGCATACTCCATTATTTGGTTATTTGATAAACCCTGCTTATGTTGCTCCTCTTGGTGATGAATTCCGGGACCCGGCACCGCAACAGGCTGATGTTCCTCAACCACCACCTGTGGTACAGCAAGCATTACCTGCTGCTCCTGTTGTGGCTCCGGAGGAACAGGTAGATCTTGAGCTGCTTTTGTTGGCCAAGGGTTCTTTGATATGGAGCGAGTTGATCCTGCTGCAGAGATTCAAGTCTCAGCAGCAGAGGTTTCTGGTGTAAATGTATTGATGGTAGCTACGTCTGTAGCTGATTCTGAGAGAACCGACTCTGACTCCTCCGCTGATGATATTGCTGAAGCACGACAGATTCTGGTCACACAGGAAAGAATACATGGAAAAAGAAAGAAAGACTCGGATGACAGTGAGTCTGATTTTGAGGAGAAGTTAGACCGGTTGATACGACGATCGAAAAGGGTTAGAACTGGTGAAGGTTCGGGAGCTGGTGAAAGCTCAAGGGTGGTTCGTTTCTCCCCACCCCGCTCTATCTGGTATGACTATGGTTCCTGCGTCGATGATTGTGACAGGTCCGATCATCTCATGTGCTCCCGTGATAACTACATCCTCATCATTTGGCATTCCATCTACCACATTTCAGTTTTCGGCTCCAGAGATAGTCTCCTTGCCACCTCCTACTCTTACTCCATCGGAGGTTGTTGCAAGATTTGTAGAGTCGACATTAGTTGCTACTGCGGGATTATCTGTCACAATACCACCCGCGGTTACTTTTCAACCTGCTTTTGATACTCCTGCTAGTCTGGGAATACCTCTACCGTATGCTCAAGACGTTTCTCATATGTGTTTCGATTTTGATGCTACCTTGTCTGACTCTGAAAGGATAGCTGCACTTGAACGAGTAGTGGCTGAACAGTCTAGAATCAATCTGATCCAGACTCAGGCTATCCAGCGCCTTGTAGCAGAAAATCAGATCCAATCGTCCCTCCTGGTTGAGCACGGTAAACTTTTTGATGCTTTAAAACAGTTCTTAGCATCTCAGGGGGAGACGAGCTGCAAGGGCGATGAGTTGAGAACGAAGAAAAGTCATGATAGAGACGATGATCCCAATGCATCAAAAGGTGCAGGTGGTGAGTTGCCAAGAACTGAACAAACTCTTGGGACTTCCACATCTCAGGCGGAGTCAACTGGTACAACAGGTGGCCAAGGGGGTGAAGATGTTGTGGTAGTAGATGATGAGGAGATATTGGATGATGATGTTGTGGGTGATGACGATGTGTTACCAGTTGAGGAGATTGAAAAGATAGGAGCTGAGATTGTGATTAATAGTGAGATTGAAGAGGGAGAGATTGTTGATGACAATGTTGAACACGATATCCCAGACGTTGATAAGGCAAATGTGGGTTAAGATATGGAAAGTGATGAGTCTGAATGGGAAGAGCAGCCGAGATGGAAAGAAGGCTACGCTCAGTGGTTTGTAAAGACTAAGAAGCCAGCGGTTCTGACCATGTTCAAGAAAAGTTATAATATCAAAGGGTATGATGAGTCGAAGAAGGGTATTATATGCTGGTTGTATGATGAGCAGTTGAGATTATTTGTGATTAAACGTTTTGATGGGATTCAATACTTTAAGAGATTGTTGAGATCTTTGAATACCTTGCCTGAGTGTGAGGTGAAGGATTTGGCTAAGTTGGGGTTGATTAATAGAAGTGATGATAATATGGCCAGAATTATTGGGAAGATTGTGTGGAAAGAAAGTATCAAAGAGAAAAAGTTTGAGTTGTTAAAGCCGCAGAAAGGGAAGCTAGTTGAAGATAAGGAAAGAGGAATGAGAGCTGATGGCAAACCTTGGATGGTAATGAAGTATAAGCCGATTTGGTGTTTGAAAGAAGTGCCGATGAAACCAATGCCCAAGGATGTCTTAAAGAATCTTAAGTGGTGGTATGTTGATAGTGAAACAACTGAAGCAGTTATGGAGGATGAAGATGAACAAGAGGTTCTGAGAGTGTATGATCCGATGCACTTGGTGAATTTGTCTCAAGCTGAACTGCAGGTGCTAAACGAGAAAAAGATATTCTATATTCCTGCATGGAAAGATGAAGCCAAGAAATATCAGAGAGTGGTTTCTGTTTGTGTTAGAGAAGGCGTTCATGCTTGAAGACCGGTGACACGAGATTTTGGAATTACTAGACACGTGAATGAAGATAGAGATATGAAGCTACTGCCAAGGGGGAGTCTGTTGGTGCATGATGTCAGTAGTTCAGTATCTAGTGTTTTGTATGTGTCTGTTATCGAGTTAGATTGTTTTATTTGGTGTTAGATATTGTGTCACACAAGTTCTCCTGGGATGTAGGCGAACTTGTGGACAAGCGAAGTTAGGACAACTTCGCCTAACAAGTTAGGCAAAGTTGTCGAGGTGTATTTAACCTCAACTTACGGCTTGTTTTGAGGATGGATTCCAGAACGTGTTTTTGTGATTGAATATCACGTGTTGAAGAGTTGCAATACAACGTGTCTTATTAGTATTGTAACGTGTGTTTGTGTTTCGGTTTAACGTATTATACATCTTACGCTCGTATCGTGTTACGTAGGGATTCCGCACCTACGTATTACGAGATAAACCTGTGTAGATCCGGCTGGGAACCTACACATCAAGATTATACAACATTCACCCCCATAATCTTTATCTTGTTTCTAGCTTTGCTTCTTGATTGAATCACATAGATTCATTGCTCGTTACTTGCTTCCACTGTTGTTTTGTCTTCTTCTTACATTCACAAAGAATCTTGTGTCTTGTTGCATCACTAGCATCCATCATACTATGTTGTTCTGCATTCCACCAATTTGTTCCATAACGTATGTCTTTTGAGCCAAACATGTATTGTAATGAAACACACAGATTCGTTCTTGAATCACACAGATTCGTTAGCACCACAACAACGTTAACCTTGTCTGCACATAGCTCCCCCTATTTTATTCATTTGCTTTACAACTTCATATCTCACTCATACAAGTGAGAGTTCTTCTCGGTTCACCCAAAACCATTTTCTGGGTTCGATTTCACCTCCTCTTAATTGCTAGTTCTTCCTCAATCACACAGATTGTTTTTTTTTATCTGGATCATGCCGACATGATCATGCCTTGATCACACATATATTTTCTGTCTTACTAAATCACCAGTCTTCTTCTTCACTCGAACTTTCTAGCCTTTGATCACGCAGATCTTTTTCAACACTTATTTTTATAATTGAACAACACAAGTTCGACAACATTTTATTTACACAAAAACTTTTCATTGATCATACATAAATCTTCCTTGTTTATTGCCATCGCACATATCATTGAACCACACAGTTTCTTTCTTCTTTTGTTCACATAGACCTTGTTCACACAGAACATATATTTTCTCAATCATTCACACAACACATGGTCAGTAAGAACTCTTCTTCGTACAGCTCACATAGAACCCTTACGCGGTTACTCATTGTAACACCCTTGACAAACACAACATCGTCCCACCCTTAGGCTATCCCACATCGGCCGTGGACAAGAGAGATCCTTGGTTCATAAGTAAATGTACTGCCTCTTCAATCACCAACGCGTTTTGGGCAATCAAAAACAAATCCGTGAGATCTTCGTGGGTAGAGCGGACAATATTGGTGGTGCGAGTGGCTGGATGTTACAGGTGGTATCAAAGCCACTCTTGTGTCGTTCGGGATGATGGGACACGCCTCATCGAGGACGATGAGTCCAAAGGGGGGTTATCTGTAACACCCTTGACAAACACAACATCGTCCCACCCTTAGGCTATCCCACATCGGCCGTGGACAAGAGAGACCCTTGGTTCATAAGTAAATGTCCTGCCTCTTCAATCACCAACACGTTTTAGGCAACCAAAAACAAATTCGTGAGCTCTTCGTGGGCAGAGCGGACAATATTGGTGGTGCGAGGGGCTGGATGTTACACTCATATCGTCTTCTTGTCATTTCCGGTTCACTCAGACCCGTGTTCAGTTCACACAGAAGTTCTTCTTTCTTGTCTATGTCTCCACCTGACTAACTCAGAATCATTCTATGGTCACACTGATCGTTTGTTACTACATGTAATGTTCACACAGAACCTTATCTTCTTTCTTTATGTTGACTCCACAAAAAAACCACTTCTCTTCTCGAGACCACTGCATTATCTTCTCTTTCTTTCTACTATTCGACAATGATCTTTATTTCTCTTTGCAGCCCTACAATTTATAGTGATTGCTCCCTCTTCGTTAAAAGTCGAATCTCAAACCAGCCCTTGTTTCTCAACCATGCGCTCTGACACCAGATGTTGGCTCAGGCCCAATATACACACAACTAAACCTTCACAACAACCCATTATCTTACCCACTAACTAAACATTGTTAAACAAACGAACATGTGATTAAATACTAAAATACTTGACCCAATGACCCATCAACAGCTTATGACCCGTGACCGACTTGACTCGTACTCGAACCAAACCATCAAGATTATCCAACATATAAGCCTTAAACATCTTGAGAGGGCTTGTTAGTATGGACTTTCTTGTAAGAACTAAAACTTACTAAATTGTATGTTGAGGTACATTTCTGTTGCGAGTTATGCTCAAATTCTTAATATTATAAAAAATGATGATTTATGATAAAAGGTGGGTGACCAGGTCAAGTTTTCATGACATGAAATCTTAAAAATTTTCTTGAAGCAAGATAGGTTTTATGTGGGATTTATAGTGTGGGGTCCATTTTATCATACAAGTACAATAAAACATGGTAAATTATTACATTACTATATATACCTGCCAAGTAAAAAAAATAAAGTACAAGTTTAAATGGGAAAACCCAAACTACAAAGAACCAAATATTTTTGGATCATTTCCCGATTAAAATCTAAGAAGGCTAAACAATGTCAATTTTGGTTATCCTGGAAAATTGCAAAAGGCTTGGGATTACGTAGGTGTTGTTTGTTAGGAGAATGAACTATTGTGTGCATTGAAAGACTCTTAACGAACTGTTGTGTGTTTTGTAGTGGAATAAAATTTTTTTGGATGATTCCTTTTAGATTACAACACTTGCCCAATTGCTTCAACTCATTTGCTTTCAGTTTTTTTATTGTATATATTAACACTCTATTGTACATCCATATGCATAAATATGTATAATCCAATGTTTTTATATAACTTGTTAGCATTTAACATATCTAATTCGTAACGTATTTTCTTTGTATAAAGATATTATGGAACCTGAAACATACTTATAAAATACCCTTATCTCTTGTTATGTGATTTACACCAGCCTGTTTAAAACCATATTAGACTGTGTTTTAAATGTATTTAATATATTTTGAATTACAAAATATGGTTGTGTGGATACGCATCAATAGATGATCTTTTTTTTTATTTTCCAAAGAAATGGTACAAAATAGTTCATGAGGGTAAACTAGTCATTCTACACAGTCATTTAGAGGTTGAACCAAACCGTACTTATTGACTCAGAGTCTCTTACCCAATCAAACCTCTTACTGGTTCAATACTTACCGACACAGAGGTTGCCAAACAGCCCCTTAGAGTTTTTGAATTTTGAATGTTGTCTTGGATTTCCTAATCTAAAGCCTCAAAAGACAAACAAAAAGCGTGATAGGATGAGAATGAATCCAATAACTAAGGATTTTTGGACTAATCTTGTTTTTCCGGCTCCTAAAACTAGGAAAGTTGTTCCTATTCAAGCTCCACTTGTTGCAAACTCTTTGAAGAAATTCAATACATGTATGTATGTATGTTTCACATATTGCATATTGATGAAGAATTTATATTTTGTGAAGATATTGTATACAAAAATATGGATCACATGGATTTGTCGATGTTCGGAAAGGAAAACATGCTTCGGATGAAGAATAAACGTATAGAAGTTGTTGGGTTATAAAAAATGAAGCAGAACCATATACTAAAACTATTTTGATTGCTCTGGAAAACGGACTGTATGATGGTGTTGGTGGTCACCATGAGCTAAAGAATTTTTGATAACATTAGTCTATAGAGATATTGTAAGGACTAGATACAATATTGTGTATCAAAGTCGGATGTTTTGCTGTTTAGATATTGTGAATACTAAATTGTGCGCATACTTGGATGTTTTTCAAATTCTAGTTATGAGTACTTATGGTACACGCAACATGTGCGTGTACTCAGTTTGATTTTGTATTACGGTACAAATGTCGATGTTTGTTTGATTTTTATGAACTTTGAATGATTGTAATCAGAAAACACAATGTTAAGAGTGAATACAAAGCAAGTTACTATTTATTCATTTATTTCTTGACAGAATTACAAATTTTGTTCTTTAAAGAAAGCCAAATTACGGTTCATGTCCTTTTTTTAGTTTCCTTGCAGGCGGTGTTCTTTAAACATTTTTTTCCTACACGTTACGTCCTTTACGCTAACTGGGTTAGAAAAACTCAGTTAAATACCCTCACGTGAGACGCATGTGAGGGTATATTGGTCTTTTCAACGAAGTGGTTCAAATATATTATTGTAAAAAATAAATAATATATATTAAAGATACTCTCTCTCTCTCTCTCTCTCTTCTCGTCTTCTTTCTATCTCTCTACTCCTCTCCCTTATAGCACAGACCATCCTAACCCAAGCTATTGCACGGACCATCCTAACCCAAGCCATCCTAACCCAAGTCAATGCCGACAAGCACCGAGGTGAGATGCTCGACCTCCAACACGCCGCCGCCTTCCTTCCTCGTACCAACATCACCTCCTCCGTTGACTACTCCAACACCGTCGGATCTGATCTTGTCATTGTCAATGCTGGGGCCGACAGATCCCAGGGGAGTCCAGGCTTAACTTGCTGCAAAGGAAGCTGTCTCTGTTTAAAAAGGTGGTGCGACGGGTTTACGGTGGCTTTACGGCGGCGGATCTGCTCATGGATATCCAACAGGGTATCCGGTGGGTTTACGGCGGCGGCGAATGTGGTGGTGGGAATTGGGGGTGTGGGTTCGTGGGTCAGTGTTGGATTGGGTGATTTGGTGGGTTTGAAATCTAGGGTTAATGATTTGGTGGCGGTGGAGGTAGAGGCGAAATGGGTAGGTGGCCGGATCCGTGGTGGTGGATGGATTGGAGGTGGCCGGATCTGGTGGTGGTGGATGGGTTGGAGGTGGCCAGATCCGGTGGTGGTGGTGCTGGTGGCCGGGTTTCGACCAGGAGGTTTAATGGAGAGTTGACCGGGTGGTGGTGGCGGTTGTAGATGGGTGGTTGATGGCGGCGGTGGGAATGGAATGGAATCTGCAACGAGGTGGGTGGGGGTACGGTGGCCGGAGTGGTTGTGATATGGTGATGGTGGTGGCGTAGAGAGAGAAAGAAGAGATAATGGAGGGGGAAGGTTTTATAAATTTGCAGGTACAGACGAAAATACAAAAATGCCCTCACATGCGTCTCACGTGAGGGTATTTAACTGAATTTTTTTAACCCAGTTAGCGTAAAGGACGTAACGTGTAGGAAAAAAATGTTTAAAGTTCACCGCCTGCAAGGAAACTTAAAAAAGGACACGAACCGTAATTTGGCTTTTTTAAAGGACAAATTTTGTAATTCTGTCTTATTTCTTTCATTTCATTTCTTTACAAATTACCGATTAGATAATTTATTCATTCAAACTGATGTTTCATGATGTTTATTCATTGATTTCACATATCAATAACCAATTTCTATATAATTTCAAATACCACGCTTGGGACCTTACAAGAGGTCTATTGATACATCATTTGTCGTCTATTTCTTTGCTTATCATTTTGGTATTTGTAATTAAGTGAAGGGACAAGGTATGTTATTAATGTATGTTCATTCGCTAGGGAATGTTAGCGAATTATCAAGTTTTTTTTAGCTCATTCGCTAGGATGTTAGCGAATGAGATTTTAACATATAAGGCCATTCTATAGGGGGGATGTCTGGTGAATGGCGTAGCGAATGTGAATCATTCGCTAAGAATGTTTAGCGATTGAGTCTATCACAATAAATAATTTTGTAACTATTCTAATTTAATGATCTAATTATTTTGTTAAGTTTTACACCATTAATCTGTCCAATTACTGTCTCGAAACACACCCAAACACACATCGTTCCCTAATTGTTCATAAATGACTATATCAAATACTAGATGATATCTTAGTGTGAATCATGATGTGTCTCATGCTTCCTCAAGTGGTATCAAAGCTAATGGACATTCTAATTAGTCAGTTCGTGAACTAATTGAGGTTAATTGATTGTGTATTTAATTTGATTGATAGTACGGATTGAATGGGCTATCTAGTAACCAATTTGGTCAAATTGAAGTGATATTTGACTATGAATTGATTCAAGGATTGTTCGTAATAATCTAAATTAGGTTTTGATTGGTTGAATTGGACTGAATCAGTTGATTTGAATTAAATTGATTTGAGCGGGAATAAACAGTGCTTGAAGGGTTTGGTTTTGACTTAATTTGGTCAAAATTGAGTGACTATTGACTGAATTGTGGTTTGATATTGATACGAATTTGTTTCGGATTGGTTGTGGTTTGAGTTTGTGTGATTTTTGTATGGATTTTAATTGGATTGGTATGAAATTGGTTTGCTATGTCTACTGGGATTGAGTTTGAAGATATGAACTCATTCGTTCTTTTGTTGAGTTCATTCGCTAATTGTTTGAATTCATTCGCTAAACGGTTGTGAGTTTGTTAAAACTGTTTTGTAACAACTCATTCACTGAACTTTCTACCCATTCACTAACCATTCTTATATACTCATTCATCAAAGCTCATTCGCCAACGGACATTCGTGAATTTCACTCATTCGTTAAGCTTCCCGTTTTACTCATTCGCTATTCTGTTATCAATATTTTCAATTTTCACCCTCATACATTCATTTTTCATAGATAAAACCCAAAATTATCAAAAGATGAAAAACTATTATTCTTTGCTTCTCAGAACGCTCTCATGCAAACGATGCTTAGTTATAATAATGAGATCACATCACATGCCAAAACTCCAAAGCTGAATAGTCTTAATGACTTTCAACGTTGGGATCAAAGGTTTAGAACTCATCTTGGTGTTGTTGAACCCGATTGTCAAATTTTTTTGATACTCCACGACCACGTCTAAATGTTGATGGTCTTGGTGAGGTGGATAAGGAAGCATGTTGATCAATTATCTCCAGCTGAAAAGAAGAAATATGATTTGAAAGTGAAGACATATTCAGCATTGACCATGGCTTTAGTAGATAATATTTTTCATCAATTTAGCCATATCAAGCGTTTTGCTTTACTTTATACAGCCTTAACGGCTAGGAGCTTGGGGAATTCAAAAGAAAGAAAACATTCAATGTTCATGTCAAATGAAACTGTTGGTGAAATGTTGATTAGGTACTATCACTTGCTGGTTGAGTTAAATCGGTACGAGTTACTTCGAGATGAAGCTGGTAGGGTCGATATATTGAAAGATTCTCTTCCAAGTTCTTATTCTACTTATGAGATGGTTTACTAAAAATGGGTATTTCAAAACCCTAAATCTAAAATGCATGGATTTAGTGGAAAAATGATAAAAGAAAGAGTATGAACTAAAATGCCAAGGTTTAGTTAAGACCAATCGAGATCCTTCTGTATATGGTGGTGCTAATCTATTTATTAAGAGCACATCTACACTAATCACTGCTTTCTATACTCAATCAAGTCATATGGTTCCTCCACCAAAAGCAATCATTGAACCTCAATCTTCTTCAAGTGCTGCTAATTCAAGTTCATTTTCTCCTCCAACTCCACCAAATATCAATATGAAGGAAGGAAAAAAACAATTTGCATTTATGGGAGCAATTATATCTTTCTTTGAGCATTTGGTGGTAGTTAAGTTGCAAATTGTGATTTAACTAATGAGGATTCTGATCAAATCAGTCGAGATGATATGGAGTTGATGTACTTGAAATGGAAAATGGCTATGATTTGTCACGCAAATCAAAAAAGTTATTGAAAGACCTGGAAATTATTTTCCAGCCATGAGCAAGAGAATTGGTTTTGACAAGTTAAAGGTGAAATGTTACAACTGTGGTGAGTTAGACATTTTTCTAAAGAATGTGGTAAACCAAAGAATGAGTATTCTCGAAACTCTATGACTCAAGATAAAAACTCAACAAAGAGCTATAACAATGTGGAGTTGTAGGATACGCCTAAGAAACTCTTGGAACAACCAAAGCAAAGTGAGTCCAATGCCATGGTGGTACAAGAAGGTGTAGACTAGTTTAGAAAATTGTTGGGTGATTTATCGAGTGGACACAACAAGTTAATATGGTTGTGATTACTAGAGGATATAGAAATGTGATTAATGAATTGAAGAATAAGCTTGTGTAAATTGAATCAAATTCAAAAATGTCATGTAAGGAACATAAGAACATATTTGCATCTATGCCCAAGATTGAAATGGTCAGTTTTAAATCTTTTGTTAGTTCTTCTGATTCTATGAGTTCAAGTTCATCAAAAAGTGATTTTTTATATGTTTCTCTTATTTCTGTGTGTTCTAATTTTTGATCTTGCTATGATTAGAGATAACAATCGGATATTGCATGAAAGTGAGAATGATTATAAGAATAAACTTGATGCATTAACCGAGAGTAATCATGAATTAAAAAGAGAAGTCTCTAATAAGAAAGAAGTGGTAAGACTTTAGTTTGAGGAATTGCTCAAAAATAAAACCAAGATTCATGAGCTTGAAAGTGAGATAATGGAGCAGAAACAAAAGTTTAGCAAATTTAAAAATTCATCAATTTTACTAGTCCAGATCATTGAAGTTAATGATAATAATAAAAAAGGTAGTAAAAATGGTTTATGATTTGTTGAAAGTCCTCCTCCATTTGATCATGATTATACCAAACTATCAAATACTAAGAGTTTGAAAGAAGTGGATATTAATTATCCATTAACAGTACATCGTCTTGTATATGCTAGTAAGGTAAAATCAACCAATGAGGAGAAAGTTGATACAAACAAATGTGTTGAGAAAAATGACAAACTCTTAACTCCAAAATTTCACATTTTGTAATCTTTTGTTTACTGAAACTGATGAAGGTGTTGTCATTGAATACGTGTATGAACCATGTATGATTCACAAAGATAAGAATATCCCACTTGAAAAGCATATTCTTTGTGAACCATAAGAGATTATGAAATCTAAATCTAGTAATACAACATCTTTTATTACATCTATGTAATCTGAGATGAAAGTTGTCTCTGACGACGATTTTAGAAAGTTTGTTAATCAATTGGTGAAAAAAAGTATACAAACTGAAGGAGGTTAAATAGCCTGTTGTTGATAATGTAGTCCCTTTGAGTTTGGTTAAACCTGATTCTGTTGAAAGAATTTTTTATTGTGGGAAAATCTTTATGGTTAAGACTGAAATTTCTTATGGGAAAACCTTTAGGGTTAAGACTGAAACTTCTTGTGGGGAAATTAAAATATTAATCCAAAACCCCAAATGAAATCTTAACCAACCTTACTAAAACTTATCCAGTTTGTAAAATTATCTGGGTCAAATATGCTTAGGAGTTTCTCTGAGTCTTCTAATTTGGATTTTATAATAGGATATGTTGGTTCAGTTTCAAGTGAAGGTTGTGACTTTTCAACCTGAAGATTCATATGATCGATCTTATTCACCACAAATGTTTGTAAACATGAGAACTTGTTTCTCTTGTGGTGAACGAGGTCAGATTGCCAAATTCTGTGAGTCTATGGTCAGAAAAATTGAAAATTCTTTAACCAAACACAAGGTTCTTGTGGTTAAAAGCATCTTGAAAAGGCAACCCACAAAAGACAAATTTGATGGGTATAAGGAATTATTGATAAGGTTAACCTTAAGAAAGTTGTGGTGGTTAACGTTGAGTTGAAAGAAAATGTCAAGTGTGATGTAACTCCTGTTGAAACTAGACTGACTAAAAGGTCAAAGGCAACTTTAACTTTTAGGTAATTTCTGAAGTTGAATCAGCACGCATTGTAGAAGAAGGGTAAGGATGAGTTGGGACCGGTTGGGAAGCTTCAACATTGTAGAAGAAGGGTATAATAGTTTTATCTTAAATGGAAAATGAGATTCAACCCAGTTTTAAATCTTTTGTTAGTTCTTTTTATTCTATGAGTTCAAGTTCATCAAAAAGTGATTATTTTTCTTCAAATCTCGTATTCTCTTTATGTGATAAGATTATCCAACCTGAGGGTTAAGATTTGAATATTCCGCTTTATTTTCATCGGTGTTTCATATAAAGTCGTATACTTTCCCCACGCGGTAATACTGTATTATCCGAATTGATTATTAAGGTCTTATACACTTAAAATTATTTTATCTTTTTATTTTGTTAAAATGGAAAATTATCAGCCGGTAGTAAACCGATCTTAAGGGAAAATTTTAACCTTCTGCTATATTTATTTTTATTATGCTTGCATGGGTCACAGTTAATCATATTAAGAATGTGAAAAATAAAAATATGTGTCAAATGCATTGAATTAGATAAAGATTGTTTTTGATAGGTGGGGTTCATATAGGATTTGTGCTATAATTGAATCTTTAAACGTATCGTAAGCCTACTGAAAGATTTGTGTAAAGTTAAAGTGGACAATTATATCTGCAATCATCATTAGATTGTGTGCATAATAATGTTGAAATGTAAATGTTTCTTAGGATGGTACTAGTCAATGTGATTCCATGTTGGTTTTACTTCAAAATACATGTTTTGAAGGGTAAGTTATAAATTTATGGGTCCATTAGTTAATTATTTTCATTTCATTTGCTAGTTGGTTTGTTCATTCGTTAGATTTCATATCAAGTGGGACTCATTTGCTAGTAATTCCAGAGAATGAAAATCATTCTCTTAGCTTTCATTTTGGTTAACGGGAAATTCGCTGCTTTGTTAGCAAACGTATGGCGAATGAAAGTAATTCGTTTAGGTTTCTTTAACGAATGGATGGTCATTCGCTAGATGTTTAGAGAATGAGCCCATTTGTTTCATTGGGGTTCGTGTAAGTGTGAGATCATTCATCCATTACTATTTTTCCTCGATACTCCACAATTATTAGATATACATTGTTGTTCGGTGGCAATGATAATGATGTTTATCAGTTGGAAAAGGACTTTATCAAGGGCTTATTTAGAAGCATATGATATGCTACAAACTTGGATGCTTCTTAGTATAACAAGGCCAATTTGTGTGAACAGTACAAGTATCATGTTCATGTTTTGATTCATTGTTTGGGCGGAAGAAAACACGGTTTTTGTGACATTCATGACAAAACGAGGTATACCTTATTTATTACATAGGGAGTAAACAGTTAACCAGTTATTTCATATCAAGCAAACAATTAACCGAACAATGATAAACATGACCCGGATATATCGGGAGGGGGGGGGGGGCATATACAAGTGATGCATGTATTATATTAACTAACATATTGATATTATAAGCCCTCGTATATGCAAAATCGCTTAAAAAAAGATTTTCGTTTAATAATACGTTGTGATCTTAAAGTCAAACGCAATTACCAAAACAAACATTGTATCATCCGTTTAGCCGAAAAACACTTATAACACACTTAATTTGAGATGTTTAAGCAACTTCTGAAAATATTTTAGATTTTTACAAGAAGTATATTTTTCTTAATTTAGAAAAATTAGCTGAAAATCACTAGTTTTTGCGTTGTTTGTCTAACCTGAACTATATTTCTTGTTAAAACTGAACCCAAACTAAATTTGGACTCGAGATTTCATGTTGGCATGTAAAACGATGAATTAGTGGCCAAAATAAATGGCCAATGGGCCCCTCAATAGGGGCAAGCCGCAAGTGGGTATACCCCCCCTTGTGTTTTCTTCACTTTTAAGAAAACTTATACATCATAACAAGATATTTTCATCCCTTAAAATCTTGACCAGCTTCTAAACTCCATCTTTATCCAAGACCCCTAAGGTAAAAAAGTTAATTTGTTGAGTTTTACACTTGTTTAATCTTGTTTAAACCTAAATAATTATGTTTTGATTAGTAAAAACCATGTTTGTAAGGTCCCGATCCCGGTTCCCCACTTTGATGTTGAGTAACACTTTGGTGTTGGAGTTACTCATTGGATTCACTCATAAATAAAGTTCTAAATATCATAGTGAATTAAAACTTTTTGCAGAATATAAAACTACAACCACATATTACATAATCATTCAAATTTTTTTAATAACAATCAAACTTTTGTAATTCAACATATTATAAAAGTCATTTTAAAATATGATAACATTCTTATAAAGATGTTAGTCTCTTCAGTCCAATGTCATGTATCATCATTCAAGCTAGTTGCCTTAGCCTATTCACTTGCGTACATACTAAAAGTCAGCTACGCAGAGTGAGTTCTAGTTAATCAGGAAACATACCTTACATTCACATATACATACCCGAAAGTACATATTATATTACATACTTAAACCTATTTATCATTCTTCCGTACACACATACATACTTTCATTCATTCATACTTTCTTGCTTTAAAGTACGTCGTACATTCATTACTATCCCTACATTATAAAGAGCATTTCGCCCTACATAGCTAAGATATTAATAGGGTCCGGTGACCTTCATCCTCGGAAATTATTAGGTTCCGGTGCCCTTCTTTCCTTACAACTATCAAATCTTGTATTCATTTGTTACATTTTATATTTATATACTTTCATACGTACTCTTAATATTTTCATATCATTCATAGATCATTCACACATCATTCATAAAAATTCACATATATACTTACCACTTAAGGTAAGTGTATTAACTAATTACATCTAGTATGCACACATCCCCGAAAACATAACAAGGAAACGCGACTAGAAACTCACCTGCGTCCTGTTCCATTTGAGTTTATTGTAATTACCCCTCCTTAGTTGTGCACGGGTAACTATGTAACAATTATAGTATCATTAACTACTTCTAACTATATCACACTTCTAAGTTAGTGAAACCCTAGCTAATGTAGGTCCGGGGGCAACGCCCCTGGCAGCAGGGTTCTAGGGGTGGCGACCCCTAGCGGGATCCAAGGGGCAGAGCCCCTGGCTAAGGCTAAGTTGTATATGTATTTTATTTTCATAAATAATTATTTACTAAAAACCTCATCTAGAATACTAAAGTTGATACCCTCGTATATGTTTCCAGCGTATAAGTATATACATATGTGCCCGTACAAGTCAAACCTACGTATCCGTCGTATATGCTTCAACATATCCACCGTATATGTTTATACATATACGCCATATTGACAGAAACTCATATCTTATATCTAAGATCCAAATACGATTACTAGGATCTAGTTCATTGATTACTCTTAACGGTATAGATCGTATGTATATGTATATATCTGATATATTATTAGTATTAAGTGTATTATGTAATAGATTAAATGAAGTTTTGATGTAGAGAGAATTGGACAGAGTGTTGATACATTAATCTCCAAAACATTTTAATTATCAGAGGTATGAACCTCTATATATAGAAGGTGGATCTAATTTGTTACACAAGCCGTAACGAATTAGCTCCCCTTCGTTACATTACATATAATGAAAAAAAGACATAACGAATCAACTGATTCGTCATGCCCCATTCATCAACATTCCATGACGAATGGGAATAAACTTAACAAGCTACTTCCCATTCGTCAAACATCCCTAACGAATTGGAGGAAACTTAACTCAACTGTCTAGTTCGTTAAACATCCTTAACGAACTGGACATACTAATACGAACTACAATATAATAATAATATATTATCATTAATAAATACAAAACGATAATACAAAGACTCGAGATGCAAAACAGTGAACTAACAGACACCCCCTAGTCTTGAGCTCTTTGTCTTTAAATTATTTGAAGCGCTTCGTCTGCCAGTCCCGACAGCTGTGAATTCCATGCTCATGACATACACGAACAACACGTTGAAACTGCATTGCTAGGTCATAGTCTTCACGACGCTCGATCAATATCTTATTTTTGAAAAGCACGTCATTTTCCGTCTCAGTCAAATTCATGAGCCACATTGGATCAATAATCTTAATCAGCTCGGTGTTTAAACCCTTTCACAAAACAATACGGCCTCGCCAGTACAATTGTCATAATACCACCGGTTGAAAGATAAATACATATGCTGATTCAGCGTCTTGACTGGTACAAGCTTCATCGTCTTTGGAGGCTTTACTTTAAGAACGAGCTTCCTCCAACCCATTCTTGGATCAATCTCGTCAATACGTTTACGGGGAGGAATATGTGGCTTAAAGAACTTAAACCCATGGTTCACCGCAAAGAGCAGATGCTGATGAAACCAATATGCTCGATAGTTTCCACCACGATTTATGAAAGGTCGACACGCGAGGGTCCGAACCTCCCATCGCGGTAATGAGAGAACGTCAGTAACGTTTTCATAATACTGGATGCTGTTCTCCCATTTAACAATACAGACCTTTAAATCAGAATCATAAATCCATGAAATAATGTCACCTCTTACTTTAGACACAACTTTAAAGGAAGTCATCTGATTGCCTTGAACGTGCAACAACTTCCACTTTCAGCACTTTATCAACGTACTTGTATGCTTCAATAATCTTACGTGCTCTCTTGTCTCTATATGCAAACCATCCTTGAATATCATCAACAGATGGATCAGGCTTCGAATCAAACCTTGTGTCAACACTCTTGCCCTTTGAGATTCTCTCCAACTGATCTTTGGCTGCTTTGACGTTTTCTTCGGTAAATACCGGAGCACCCTGATCAATGTATGATCGTTGAAATAGATCTGGGTATTCCTTAGCCATCATGTCCACAATCTAAACCTCCTCATCTTCATAAATAAATGACGTATCCATCTGAATTGTTGGATCATTCAAGATTTCCTCATCATTCTCGGCTTCCACATCATCCTTCGTCCCTAACACATCCAACTCATCTTCATTCAAACCCAGTAGTATAGAAATCTTCTCTCGTGTTAAGGACCGTTCCCCAAACTGTCCCACTTCAATTTCATCAGCATTCACAATGCTTCTGATCACCCCCTCACCATCAATAAATATAACAGTATTATCCTTTATCGCCTAAATTGGTTTCACGTTTGTTGAGTCTTGATAAACGACCAACTGATTGTCAACATTACCAGCTACCTCGCTCGTACCTGCACCGGAGGATGAGCCGTGAGTTTGTGTCATCTCACTTCCCCCAGCACCTGACTCATCTGGATTTTCATCATCAATTCTGAACTTCTTAAATTCATCTCCTTTACATGTAAGCTGCAGAATCCTGTCCTTTTGTTTTTTTATCTTCATCCCCCTGAGACGTCACAATCTCACGAAGGGCTTTGATCTCCTTTTTGGCAGAAAGAGACATAGCTCAGCATCTTTCTTTGATTTTCCAGCATATGCTCTTGAGTCAGACGGTCAGCAGCCATTTGATTTTGATATAGATAAAATAAACACAAGAGTATATTCATATGTTGATCCTGTGTCATAGCATGAAACGAGGGAGGGATTGGCTGAACAAGACCTTGAGGACGATTGTAAGGCCCCGAACCCGGTAGCCCTACTTTAGCGTTGGATTTACTCATAAACACAGTTCTTCAAATCAGAGTTTATTAAAACTTTTCGCGGAATATAAAACATCAATCATTTGTTACAAAACGTTAAACCTTTTCTTTGATACCATAACACAAAACTTTATATTTAAAACATCTTTACTTCTTTCTTCAGATGCCAGCCGTTCAATCCATGCCGTGTGTCATCCTCATGCTAACTCTGTAATCAGCTCACCTGCGTGCATACTAAAAGTCAGCTACGCTGAGTGAGTTCTAGTTAATCGAAACGCCATACAATACATACACATACATACATATCCGTAGATACATATCCATTCTTCACTAGTTACCCTTCTGTTCTACTTACATACTTGCTACCATACATACATACATATCTACAATCACTAACCTCAGTCTACCGAGAGTACGTTCATAGTTCACCGTCTATACTTGTACTCAAGGTCGTGAACACGTACAAAGGTCCGCAGTCCTTACCTATGTTCACCCTTTATGGTACGTGCAAGGTCCGCAGTCCTTCCCTATACCATCCTACATCCACAACACGTACAAGGTCCACAGTCCTCCCCTATGTTGCAACCTAAACCATAGCACGTACGAGGTCCGCAGTCCTCCCCTATGCTATCACAATACAACTACAGCACGTATAAGGTCCACAGTCCTTTCCTATGCTGATGCCTATCTATAATACGTATAAGGTCCGCAGTCCTTAACTACGTTGTCGTCTATTATCTGTAACACGTATAAGGCCCACCGTCCCTATCTACGTTTACATCTATCATCTACTTTACGTATAAGGCCCGCAGTCCTTAACTACGTTTACATCTATCATCTACTTTACGTATAAGGCCCGCAGTCCTTAACTACGCCATCACCAGCCGAGTCTATGTCCGACAAAAGCTAGAGGATTTGCCATCCTAACTTACTATGTCGAACGTAGAACTCACATACCATTCGTGTACCTGTATACACCTACTTCACATATACAATAATTACATCATAGCATAAGAACACCCTAGGCGTTCTTTACATCATTCATTTAACAACCATACCTCTTGTCGATACGTGCAATATCCGAAGATCGTTCACGCCCCGACAAGTATTCATTTGTAATGTTCATACATCTTCGATGTATAATATTCGTACCTTTATTTTTGACCTGACAGTACGCGCAATATCCGAAGATCGTTCGCGTACCGACAAGCAACCATTCATATCCATCACATATATCACATATGGCATACACTTATCACTTAGGATAAATGTATTAACAACACATCGAGTATGCACACAGCCCCGAAAACATAACACATAAATGGGGCTAGAAACTCACCTGAATACTGTTACGCTCTCCGTTAATAGTTATTCCCCTCTTGAGCTGTGCACGGCTAACTTACCAACTCAGATCTATCAACAAATCTCGGGTCTCGGCTTCGAATCTAGATCGGTTAGAATGTGTGTGTTTTGAGGGTGTAAGGAGTGTGTGTTAGGGAGTTTGGTGAGAAATGAGATATTTTGGGATTTTGGGGGTATTTATATCCCTGAAATCCCATTCTCATTTAACCTATCTCAATTAACCCAAGTCCATAACCCACTTCCATTACCCGACACTAGCCCGACCCATACCAACTCCTATTCTTTTTATTTATTTCCTGATAACCCGAGTAAACTTCCCATCTATTAATAAGTAATATAATTAATATTACCTTTGAAATTTCGGGATGTTACAAGTCTTCCCTCCTTAAAGAGGTTTCGTCCCCGAAACCTAACTTATTCCCTATAAAAGGAAAACTTCTTACATTTACACGTTTTATAGAATTGCCTTCGCTTTCTGAGTTACCCTTCCTACTTCCGACTTTACAGCCATCGAATGGTGGTCATGTATTTTAGCTATTTAAGGTAGCTTGTCCATGAGACCCTCGATGCACCAAGACTCATCTCATCCTTCTAAGGGTTTCGATTAGTACTTTTAACACTATTGTCTAAAACAACATTTCACCATAACATAATAATCGTTCTTAACCAAACTCAAAATAATTACACGCCACAGATAAACATAAGTTTTAAACCTTAACACAAAACAAGTTCTTAAGCAAATGTAATTTAATAAAACCATTGCATGAGCAATTATTCATTCATCAGGTGTTCCTCTCTGCAGTTTCCCAAAGTCTTCATCCTTTCGCACCTACCGCCCCTGATTCCTTGCAATCCCTAGCCATGTGGTCAGCTTTTCCGCATTTGAAGCACTTTGGACGATCAGGGCATTCTCGAGAATAATGCCCACTCTTTCCACACCGATAGCACCTGTCTGTCCCAGTCTTGCATTCTCCCAGGTGCACTTGCCCACACGTCTTACATGCATCCTTGTTCCCAACCTTGGCCTTCCTCTCATCAGTTGTTGTCACCATCTCGCCAGACCGCTTAGCAGAGGTAGCCCATTTCTTCTCCTTCTTTTCCCCCACCACCACATCGTCCTCAGCCAGGTCAGCATAAACCACTTCTGCAAGTTCAACAGCAGAGTCAAAAGTAGCAGGTTTATTTGCCCTGACCAACATGCGGACTTTTTGTGGCAATCCCCTCACATAACATTTGATTCTTTTGACCTCGGTGTCAACCATATCAGGCACCAATCTAGATAGTCGGCTGAATTCAGTAGTATACTCACGATGCGTCATCATACCGGCCTTCAAATTCAGGAACTTCATCTCCGTCCTTTCAACCTCTGCATCTGCACAGAACTTCTTCATCACCAACTCTTTCAGATCGTCCCATCTCAACGCCTTGATCTCATCCCTAGTCTTTCTCTGCTCCACACTTTCCCACCAATACATAGCTTCTTCCACAAATGACTGAGTAGCATAACCCACAGCTTGGTCGGGACGGCATTCGCTAATGCGGATAACCTTGTCCATAGTGGTTATCCATTGGAGAGTAGCGATTGCGTCTCCCAACCCAGTCAGCTTCGGCGGGTCGCATCCTTTGAAGGACTTATAGCTGCACCCACCTTGTCCTCTTCTCCTATCATCGACTTTCACAGACTTATCCTCGCTCGAGGCCCCTCTTTCTCCTTCCCCAACCTCCTTACCATCACCCCCTGCCCCTTCAGCAGTTCGCTCTCGGCTTCCAGCAGATCCTTCGGGATTCAGGTTCTTCACAGCAGCAACTACAGCTTGAACAATGGCTGCTTGAACTGCAGGGCTAAGTTGAACTTCTTCATTGTTGTTCTGGTCTCCTCCAGCTGCGCTTCCTTCATCTTCGGTGTGGGAAGCTTCTTCTACCGAGGGTTGCCGGACAAGACGAGGCCTGCCACGACGTCCTGTGCGACCCCCAGTTCCCACAAATTCTCCAGCTCCAGCCATCCGTATTCTTAAAGGGACAACACAAACATCATCACGCAAGGAACTATTTAGTACAAGGATGGCAAGGCTAACAGGTAATAACAGTGGCCAGTTGTGACTAGCTGATCACGTTGCTTTCCGTGTCCTATACACTTCCCTTTATGAGTCTATTTGTGCTAGTTCTACTTAAGCAGTTAGTCAAATCAACAATCAATTATTCCTATCCCTTTTGTTCACATACCTTTTCATTCTCATTAACATATGTCATTTAATCATACACTTTACCTTTACTGATCTTGCTTGAGCGACACATGGCATTCTTGAACTGGCATCTTCTTCCTTTCTTACTTAAATCCCATTTTCTGTTCGAGTCTAAGCATGTAGGATGCTTAAATCTCTCGAACTTATGCTCTGATACCAACTTGTAAGGCCCCGAACCCGGTAGCCCTACTTTAGCGTCGGATTTACTCATAAACACAGTTCTTCAAATCAGAGTTTATTAAAACTTTTCGCGGAATATAAAACATCAATCATTTGTTACAAAACGTTAAACCTTTTCTTTGATACCATAACACAAAACTTTATATTTAAAACATCTTTACTTCTTTCTTCAGATGCCAGCCGTTCAATCCATGCCGTGTGTCATCCTCATGCTAACTCTGTAATCAGCTCACCTGCGTGCATACTAAAAGTCAGCTACGCTGAGTGAGTTCTAGTTAATCGAACGCCATACAATACATACACATACATACATATCCGTAGATACATATCCATTCTTCACTAGTTACCCTTCTGTTCTACTTACATACTTGCTACCATACATACATACATATCTACAATCACTAACCTCAGTCTACCGAGAGTACGTTCATAGTTCACCGTCTATACTTGTACTCAAGGTCGTGAACACGTACAAAGGTCCGCAGTCCTTACCTATGTTCACCCTTTATGGTACGTGCAAGGTCCGCAGTCCTTCCCTATACCATCCTACATCCACAACACGTACAAGGTCCACAGTCCTCCCCTATGTTGCAACCTAAACCATAGCACGTACGAGGTCCGCAGTCCTCCCCTATGCTATCACAATACAACTACAGCACGTATAAGGTCCACAGTCCTTTCCTATGCTGATGCCTATCTATAATACGTATAAGGTCCGCAGTCCTTAACTACGTTGTCGTCTATTATCTGTAACACGTATAAGGCCCACCGTCCCTATCTACGTTTACATCTATCATCTACTTTACGTATAAGGCCCGCAGTCCTTAACTACGTTTACATCTATCATCTACTTTACGTATAAGGCCCGCAGTCCTTAACTACGCCATCACCAGCCGAGTCTATGTCCGACAAAAGCTAGAGGGATTTGCCATCCTAACTTACTATGTCGAACGTAGAACTCACATACCATTCGTGTACCTGTATACACTTACTTCACATATACAATAATTACATCATAGCATAAGAACACCCTAGGCGTTCTTTACATCATTCATTTAACAACCATACCTCTTGTCGATACGTGCAATATCCGAAGATCGTTCACGCCCCGACAAGTATTCATTTGTAATGTTCATACATCTTCGATGTATAATATTCGTACCTTTATTTTTGACCTGACAGTACGCGCAATATCCGAAGATCGTTCGCGTACCGACAAGCAACCATTCATATCCATCACATATATCACATATGGCATACACTTATCACTTAGGATAAATGTATTAACAACACATCGAGTATGCACACAGCCCCGAAAACATAACACATAAATGGGGCTAGAAACTCACCTGAATACTGTTACGCTCTCCGTTAACAGTTATTCCCCTCTTGAGCTGTGCACGGCTAACTTACCAACTCAGATCTATCAACAAATCTCGGGTCTCGGCTTCGAATCTAGATCGGTTAGAATGTGTGTGTTTTGAGGGTGTAAGGAGTGTGTGTTAGGGAGTTTGGTGAGAAATGAGATATTTTGGGATTTTGGGGGTATTTATATCCCTGAAATCCCATTCTCATTTAACCTATCTCAATTAACCCAAGTCCATAACCCACTTCCATTACCCGACACTAGCCCGACCCATACCAACTCCTATTCTTTTATTTATTTCCTGATAACCCGAGTAAACTTCCCATCTATTAATAAGTAATATAATTAATATTACCTTTGAAATTTCGGGATGTTACAACGATTAAGCCTCGTAAATGAAATATCCATAGGCGGTGGTGGCATCGTCATTGGTGTTGGTGAAACCACCAATGTAGCTGTCGTAGGCCTTGGTAATGTAGATAAAACTGACTGTGGAATCATGCCAAGCCTAGGGTCATATGTGAGTGCGGTCGTCAACACGAGTTTCGGGGTGCTAGTAGTAGGCGGCACCACCGGTCTTTGAATAATGGACGACCTTGGAGGCTAAACTCCAAAAGAAATATCAGCTCCAACAGTCACTCGACGCTTAGATGACCCTTCACCAGCTATCTCTTTCCATTTTCTTTTACGATAAGAAGCTTCAAAAGAAGCTGCCTCAACCTCAACATGACGTTGGTGATCATCTCCACCTTCATCATGTAAGGCCTCGTTACCGGTGCCTCACATTTGAACGTTGGATTTACTCATAGACGCAGTTCTAAATATCAGAGTTAATTAAAAACTTTTGTGGAATATTAAATAGTCAACCATTCAGTACAATCATCTATAATTTGTCTTTTAAAACGTAATGTAAAATATAGAATTAAAACATCATTTCAAAATCTTCAGATGCCAGCCTCGTCTGATCCCGCCATCTGTTCCCCTCAAGCTAACTGTCTCAACCTATTCACCTGTGTGCATACTTAAAGTCAGCTACGCTGAGCGAGTTCTAGTTAATACAAGTAACATACAATGCGTTCTTATCTTACATACTTAACTTTATTTACTTTCTTTCATACATACGTAAGTATATACTTTCATTCTTACTTTCATACTTCATATTCTATCTTTCTTTACATACATGCTTATACGTTTTAAAGAGCCTTTCGCCTTATAACCTCACAGATATTATTAGGGTCTGCCACCCTTAAAGAGCCTCTCGCCCTATAACCTCATAGATATTATTAGGGTCTGCTACCCTTACCGTCAATTTATTCATACTTTCCTTTTCTTTTATAAATTTGCATACTTTCGTTCATACTCATAATCTATAACATACTTACATCATACATACAACATATATATAAACACTCACATCATCTAACTATCTCCTGACAGTACTTGCAATATCCGAAGATCGTTCATGTACCGTCAAGCATTCTTTTATAACTCTCACATATATCATAATAGGCATACACTTACCACTTAAGGTAAGTGTATTAACTAATCACATCGAGTATGCACACAACCCCGAATACATAACAAGGAAAGGGGCTAGAAACTCACCTAGATCCTATTGCGTTCGCCGTTAATCGTTATCCCCTTCTTTAATTGTGCACGGCTAACTGATCTATATATATATATATATTTGTTAATTAACCGTATAATTGTTTAAGTTGGTATTTTAGTTAACCAACGTATTTTCTAAGTTGGGCTTGTTTGTCTAATTCTTACATATGGTCCAATTAGTTAGATCAGGCCCACTGTTCATTATAACCTCTGGGCCCAACTTACCAGGCCCAAGGTCAACAGAGAACTATGTGGCCGAGAACTCTTGGCAGAGAACCTGTGTTGGCCGAGAACCCTGTTTTGACCGAGAACCCTGTTCTTGACCGAGAACCTATGTCCTTAACCGAGAACCTTGTTTCGACCGAGAATTCGCATGGTGGCCGAGAACTCTTGTTGACTGGGTTGTCGCGTTGACCGAGAACTCAAGTGGAGGTTCAGGTCACCGAGAATCCTTGTATGAAGCTTACATCCCATATTTTCATTCTTTAAATACATTCTCGGCTCAAATAAAAGCTAACGATCCATAATCAGAACCTTTAACCACCTATTTCCTATTTTCCTTAACCGTTTTACACCCGTTAGCCCTTTGGCTTCCAGGTCTAACTCGTTTTAGTCGTAAAGCTTGAGCCTTTAATCATAAAAACGTTCTCTAAGCTAGATCTAGGGTTTCCTTTATGAACAGTATCTAAACATGAGTTTTTAAATCCATTTTAATCATCAAGTTTGCATTTTTATGAAACATCTAGACCCGATCTACTCTAGGGTTAAGTTTCATGACAAACCGTTCACAAAAACGTAACCTTTAAACGTAAAGAACATACCTTTAGACATTTGCAAGGTCATGGCTAGCTTGACGTTCAACAATAATCTAGTATCTTGTTTGTGTGATCAAGATTTATCAAGATTTATGCTATTCCGATCTCGGATCTTCTTCATGCTTGTGGTGTAGGGAATATTATGGATAAGATGAATGGAAATGGAAAAATTTAGGGTTTAAGGGGGTATTTATACTCCTTTAAGCCCATGGACCTAAGGCCCATCTTTCCTTTTTAGTCCATGATTAATTCAATATAACTAGCCTACTATCTATCAATCTTTATTATTATTATTATTTCTTTGTCAACCCAAGTAAACTCGTCTATCATGAGAAATAATATATTAAATATCATTATTACTGAAATTTTGGGATGTTACACATCACCATCGTCACCATCGTCACCGTCGTTCCCACCTAGTCCCTCTTCACGCTCAGAATCAGAATCGTCGTGGATCCAGCGATCATCAGAAGGACATAGGTAATCTGGATTAACCAGATGACCAATCAATCTTTTGGTTCTTGGATGTTGGTCTTGCCTATAACTCTTCATACGTCGAACAGTGTCAGCAGTCATATGTTCCAGTTGCATCACATCATCCTGTATTGTCTGATTAATCACCAAATCTGGAATCAGATCTTGGACAATAAGCTGAATAAACCAGGGATTCATTAAGAAGTTCTTGCGTCTATTCATCACAAGAAAATTCTCTTTGAGATGATAAAAGATCATCTCAGAAAAGTTGAAGGGCTTGTTTAAAATTAATGCTACAAAAGTAAACTGTAACATAACGCGACACTCGTCAAATCCGACCTTTCGTCCACCAAGGCAATGTATTAGAACATGTAGTAGATACTTGTATGTTGGACACAAGTATGCCTTGTTGTACATGGACTTTCCTAGATCTCCAGAATAAAATACACGGGCAAATAAACCTCGAATCAAATCCCGATCAAACTCGCACGGGTTATCCATATTGTCTCCAAACTGCAACACACTTCTGATTACCCCACATGTGATAATAATAGACTTCCCATTGATAGTAGATGTGATGTGATTCTTAGACTCAACGTAGCGTGCCGAGTTCCAGAATTGATGGATAATACTTAAATAAACATTTGGTCTCGTCGTCACAGCATAATGGATGACCAATCATCTGATAAACGTCAATAAATCTCCAAACATGTCCTTGTCAGCGAAGTTCGTACCGAAAAAGGCACATATGTTATGCTTTTTGTTGTACGATAGTAGAGACAAAACTTGTTCTTGTTGTTGTTGTGGCTCAGCAGCCGGAGGAGCTTGAATATTCTCATCATCCATAACTGATAATAAATAAATTCAAGACTTAGTAAAACGAACTTGAAATAAATATAATATTAATATTATGTCATTCGTTAATTAGTATGATTCGTTATAACGAAATGGTGATTCATTATGACGAATTGTCTAATTCGTTATCAAGTAAATATTACGAATTATGTTTAACGAATCAAGAGTGATAGAATAACGAATTAAAGCTTGATTTGTTATAAATATGCTGAACATCCTCATTCGTTTGATCTGTGTAACGATTGGACACAAATTAGTTCCAATTCGTCACATCATAACGGATGGCCTTTAATAGGCTTAATGTTTGACTAATGAAAGTCCAAGTCAAAATTGGTAAGAACTACAAAGGTCAAAATTGCAATCTGAATGCAATCACACATGATTGACGATGTAAGGCCGAACATATGATCACAAGGATCTCAGAAACACATCGCAACATGATTCATACTGTCCATTTTCACCAAATCATGGTATAAATTAGGTAGATTATAGGTTTTATGCATAACTTAAAACCGATAGTATAATCGATTAATTAACCCTTCAAACTTTCATCAAAACTGACAAAAATCATTACGCAATGATCTCTATTACCTTGCGATTAAGAATTGAAGATCAAAACAAAGATTCATTAAATTAGAAAATTTCAGAAAATTTGGGCAGAGGTTTGTTGCTTAAGTGAGAAGAAAATGAATAGTGAATACGAATGAGGTTCACGAATGCCTATAAGCAGTACCTTGGCACTGTTTTCCAGACAACGAATCATTTAATTCGTTCAAATTTGAAATAATGAATCAACCGATTCGTTATCATATTTAAATACACGTGTCACGCGAATCGTTAAAATAAAATAACGAAATAGAATCAATTCGTGCTTGGATTCGTACTTGATTCGTTACTTTATGTACAACGAATCAGAGGACATTTATTACAGAGTGGCGGAAGCGAAATAGATTAACGAATTGAATTGTAATTCGTTGTAAATGACCCCAATTCGTTATTCATAAATAACGGATTAGATTTACTTAATTTTAAATTGAATAAATAAATCAATTAAATAAAAGAATAATTTAAAATCAATTAAATAAGTCAATATTTAAATCAATAAATCAACGTAATCCCGTATCCCGATGATCAAATACCTTAACGACCTTTACCCATGTGATAAATTGTAATAACTTAATGTGTTTTACGTTTAAAACACATAACTTAAAAATATTAAATAATATGTAAAAGAAAATGTAAAATATTTTTTGAAATTTTGTATTTTTTTGATGTAAAATATTTACAAGAAAAATATCCGAATATAAATCATAAAGTAGAAAACAAAATATTTTTGTGTTTTTGTATGTTTTTCAAAGCAGTACATATTTTTCAATTTTTGACGAGTTTAAGCAGAGAATCATATTGACAAAATTGCCCTTTCGTCACAGTTTTATATTTCAGCGATATTATGACTGGCGTTAAGTCGGTCATTGATATTGTTATCAACTTAAATCTTATAACAAACTTTCAAGCATTTCTGTGATATGATTAAATGTTCAGTTAGAGTACAGAATATCAAAAACTATCACCCTCTAATCTCGGTTCAAGCTTAATTTGATTTTTACCATATCACCCCAGCTTGACTTAAACAATTATATTGTTGATCAAAATTTGAATTTATAGAAATTTGTGAGCAATGCATTAAGTTTCGTTTACTGTGAATGAGTATGCATGAGTCTATATGTTGGCTTACATACATTGTATTCCCTAGGGTCCGTTTCTTACTGGTATTGAGACACGCGCAAGGGAGGAACAAACGTATGACTAACAGTGGATTTTTATCAAGTCAGTAGTTTAAATTTGTACAATGTACAGCGATGATCAAGTTTAATGACTTTGGGTTTGCTCTAAAAGCGAATGAAATATTCATGCATATGAATAGCCAGATGGTTAAACCGCATAATGACTCACAGTGTCTAGAACCTCAATGCATGTTATTTTGTTTATTTAATTTTTGGTGATCAAACAAATATAAGGCTTGAGTATGACAGGTTATTACATTTCTGCCATCCTTACCAAGATTTTTGTTACAGACTAACACCTCTTTCAATCTGGCATATCTTAATGTTTATATAACATACTTTACTCTAACGGCTTGTTTAAGACCTATCAATGCACCAATGAAATTAAGCACTCAGTCTTTTAAACTTATTTCTTTCTAGATATGGGACCAGATGATCAATGTACTATCATTTTCCCTTTTTGATCCAAAACTCAAATTTGATGTGCATAAAAAAAAATTCAATCGCCCCTGTCACGTTCAGTCTATAGATTAATGGCTATCTTATGAAACTACAAGTAGTTACTAGGACCAAAACATTCAAGCATTGTAGGTTCCCAGCCGGATCTACATAGGAGTATCTCGTAACACGAGGGTGCGGAATCCCCAACGTATACGATACGAGTGTTTACACGATAGACACGTAGATAATACGTAACACGTAAGAACAAAAGATTACTTGCTATAGCATATAAACCAGATCTGCACTATAGCGGATGTTAGGTTTATATAACCTACGACAACTTCGCCTAACACCCTAGGCGAAGTTGTCCCTAACTTCGCCAAACCACAAGTTCGCTAGAACAAAATAACCAAACCAACAAGTTCATCAAGACAAAATAAGCAATGTAACGATTACAGACACGATAGACTTGAGACAAGGAACTACTGACATAATGCACCAACAGAGTCCCCCTTGGCAGTAGTTTCATTTCTCTAATAGCTTTGTCTCGTCATGTAATCCTAAAAGTTGTACCTTCCATCTTTAAGCATGTTCACCTTGTATCACACAAACTGAGACTACCCTTTGATATTTCTTCGCTTCATCTTTCCAAGCAGGAATATAAAAAATCTTCTTTTCATTGAGTACCTGCAAATCAGCTTGAAAACAAGTTAACCAGGTGCATAGGATCATACACCCTCAAGATCTCCTTCCATCACAGCCTCAGTGGTCTCACAATCAACGTATCACCATTTAAGATCTTTCATCACGTCTTGAGGCATAATTTTCATTGAAACCTCTTTCATACACCGAATAGGTTTGTACTTCATCACCATCCATGGCTTGCCATCAATCCGCATTCCCCGTTCAGTATCTTCAATCAACTTCCCCTTTTGAGGCTTCAATAACTCAAACTTTATCTCTTTAACAACTTCACTCCACACTATCAGACCAACCCAGCCAGCAAACATGTCCCCACTCCTATTAATCAACCTGAAACTAGCCAAATCCTTCACCTCACACTCAGGAAATGTATTTAACGATCTCAATCTCTTAGCAAAATATTGTACCCCATCATACCTCTTGATCACAAACAACTTGAGTTGATCATCAAAAATCCAACAAATAATTCCCTTCTTTGATTCAGCATAACCTTTGATATTATAACTCTTTTTGAACATCATAGGTATCACTGGCTTCTTTGTCTTGACAAACCACTGAGCATATTCTTCTTTCCACCTTGGCTGTTCCTCCCACTTAGAATCACCCGACACGTCATCTTGACCCAAACGTTCTTGACCAGAACTAGGAATATCACGTTCAACACTATCATCAGATATCTCACCTTCCTCTAAGCCACTGTCAATCTCAATCTGTTCACCAAGTTTTTCAATTTCACTAAAAGATAACATATCTTCACCTATATCATCCTAATCGTCTACCACAGCAGTCTCACCACCTGCACTACCCGATGGAGCAGTAGACTCCCCCTGAGATGTGGAAGCCCCAAGAGTTTGTTCAGTTCTTGGCAGCTCACAACCTGCATCTTTCGATTCATTGGGATCATCGTCTCAGTCCTGTCTCCTCTTTGTTCTCAACTCATCACCTTTGCAACTAGACTCCCCCCTGAGATGCCAAGAACTGTTTCAAGGTACCAAAAAAGCTTACCATGTTCAACAAGAAGTGCGGTCTGAAGTTGATTCTCAGCCACCAGAAGTTGGATAGCCTGAGTTTGAACAACATTCACCCTTGAATGCTCAGCAACAACCCTTTCAAGAGCTGCAATCCGCTCAGAATCCGACAAGGTAGTGTCAAAATCAAAATTCATGTGAGAAGTATCTTGAGCATAAGGCGGTGGAATGCCCAAGTTTACTGGAATAGTAGATGTAGACGTTGTAGTAGCTGTAGGTGAAATAGAGACGGACTCAACAAACATAGCAACCACCTCCTATGGAGTAACAGAAAGAGGTGGTAAAGAAACAATCTCTAGTGTAGACACTTGTACCGTAGATGGTGCAAAAGACGGTGCTGACAAAGCCACAGATGGAGCACTAGAAATCACTAGTAGTGGATCAGATGAAGATAGAGGCAGTGTAGACATACCAGACAACTGTGGTGGGGCAAATAGAACAACACTCGAGCTTACACCAGCTCTAGCCTTCTTTGATCTACGGACTAAGGCATACATTTCCATCTCATAATCTGACTCACTATCATCCGAATCTTTCTTTCGTTTTCCTTGGATCCTTTCTTGTGTAGCTAGAACTCTCTGAGCTTCAACAGCTTCATCAGTGGAAGAATCATATAACATTTCCTCATAATCCTCCACTAAGGCAATAGATGGACCCTAGATGTATCAACTAGAGAAGCATGCACACCAGAAACATCAACTATTGTGGCTTGAACTTCAGCCGGATCAACCGAATTCATATCAAAGAAACCTTGCCCTCCAAAGGCAACCTTAAGATCAACCTGTTCGGCGGGAGCTGCAACTGGGTCAACAATAGGAACATCTTGAACCACCTATGGTGTTTGAATCACAGGAGGTGGTTGAAGAATATCAACTTGTGGCCGAACTTGATCACAAAAACATCATCCGGTGGAGCAACATAAGGAAGATTGACAAGATACCCAAACAAAGCAGTGTGCCTCGAACGAAGTTCAGCCTTGCTTCGTCCACTAGATGTCCTACACTGTGTAAAAATTCTCTTGTTTATACTTTCCACATAAGAGATAGGGCGGCGTTGTGGCAGATTGGGGGCGACATGATTAAGAATCATCTGTAAAAATTTGGGATACATTAAGAAACGTTCCCGTGCCACAGCTCGTCTCTGACGATCAATCTCATAGAACACCATTTGACTGAAACTATACGGTCTATTATAAGTCAATGCGGTCATTGCAGACTGCATCGCTACACCCATGCCATCGGATCCAGCCTTGCGACCAGACATGCACACAATCAACACGTGCATTAAGAAACACCACTGGTCTAAATGAAATCCCTTTCTACGTTGTGAATCTTCCAACGGACCAGAGTATCCCATGCGAAGAAAAGCTCCGTTTCTGAAAGTAGCTGAATACTCAGTAAGATCCTGAGTGGTTTCAACTCCGAACTATAGAGTTTCCCGAATTTGATTAGCTGAGAACTGTATCCCTTTTTCATTGACTGTAGCACGAATGACCGGAGGTTCCACACGACAATCATACTCAACCGTTCTCCAAAAGTCTTCAATATTTCGTAGAGATATCGGCAGAGTGGTAGTGATAGCCTGAAAGATACATGAACGTATGAGAAACGAGATGATCCCAGCAAAATCCTTTGCTCCACGACTATCCAGATCCAAAGTAACGTACATATTGTGACCCGGAAAGAACTGTCTCTTATCACCATCTCCTTCGTCACCACATATGCCACCAGCACCTGCCACCGCAGCCATTCCTGCAAAGCAGACAAGTTAAGCTAGACGAATGTTTAAACTGATGGTAACTTCGCTTGGTATGTAGGTAGCGAAGTTAGAGTATAGGCGAAGTTGGGGCCAAAAGAAGTTATGCAGCGAAGTTATCGCATAAGCGATGTTGGGAATAACTTCGCCGTGTATTAACTTCGCCGCATAAACGGTTCCGAACACCAGATCCTTTCAGTAGCAAATGAGAACAATTAGAGACGGAAAACTGGTTCAAGTATGTCCGATTAAGACATCGGATGTCCGGATATCACCAATACATTGAAGAACCGATAAGTATAATCGAGTTTTAGGGTTAATTAAGAAAACCGATCAAAATCCTACATTATGTAACCAATTAACAAATGAAACATGTAAATTATGAATCAATAGATGCCACTGAACCTTATTAGTAGACGAAACTCAGATTACAAGAAGGTTGATTCGGAGGATAAGTTCGCCGAGGGTTTAAGAGCATATGATTTGACCATAGTTGACCTATGTCTGCCTTTAATACTTTTGAGAGAAACCCAGGGGCGAAGTTACAATAACTTCGCCTGGTTTATAACTTCGCCACAGCGAAGTTAGTTTTAGAAAAAGATCAAAACGAGTAACCCAAGATCCTATTTTATACACAATTAAGAGAATCGTATAAAATAAAAATAAACATAAGTAGGATAACATAGATGGGATCAAATTTCAGTCTGCAGAGAATCCAGATGGTTTAAGAAAAGATCAGAACATGGAATCATACTGATTAAGAGGCTGTCACAAGGATTCATGTTCTGTGTTATTATGACATAGAGAAACAGGTTGCAGGCAGGTATGAGACTTAGCATGGTTTTCATTCCTTCTGTGATACGGATTAGGTTCGATTAGGCTCAAAATTTAGATGGACATCACTTAAGGAACTGTGAAGGCTCCTACCTATTTTCAAGGCGTATTTGGCTTTCCCCAGATCACCCCGATTAGACTTCGACCCGTAGTGTCAAATCAAACATTATATATGATTCGGCTTTACAATCCTTTCACTTAGCTTTCACAAGACTCAGTTGGTGCCATATCCATGATGTTTTTGACTTTATGAATTTCAAAGGCAATAAGACCTAATAATAACAATTTTTTTTCATAAACCGCCCCAGTTGCCTTCAGTTTTTAGGTTAATGGCTATCCTTTGAGTCTACAAGTAGATGTAAGGACCAAACATATTCAAGAACATGTCCTTCAAACTTAAGCTACCGACATAATTCTCAGCGATAGTGATGTTTTTTTTAAAGAACCATAACGAACAACTGCAAGTCCCGAATCTGGATCATTGCAGAAAAATAACATAGTATTCGCGGGGATCAAGACACTAACGGGCTCGTGTATGACTGGGTAATCACTTTTCTGCCTATCATTCGGAGAGATATATGTGGAGACATGCACATGTCAAAATGACTCTCCACAGTAAATCGAGCAGATTTAATTTGTATCACTTTAACTTTTACGCACCATGGAAAGCTACCGTACCAAACAATGTCTGTTCTAAAGTCTTTTAAGCCTAATAACTTCACCCGTTAGGCACACAAAATCAGTTTATCTATCATTTTCCAAAGGTTGGTTCAAATTTTCGATTTAACACCAATTTTTGAAGCTTCAAGAGAAGCTATAGACTGAAAAAGTATATCATTTCCCAAAAAAAATTTATATTCAAACCCCCCGATCATTTCTAAGTCTTTGGGTAAATAGCTATCCTAAAAATCCAGTGGATTAGCATGACCAATCACATATGAATATGTGTCCCTCCGACTAAGTATAACCGTTATAATTTTCAGCGAAGGAATAAAAACTCATCATAAACCGCCCCAGTTGCCTTCAGTTATTAGGTTAATGGCTATCCTTTGAGTCTACAAGTAGATGTAAGGACCAAACATATTCAAGAACATGTCCTTCAAACTTAAGCTACCGACATAGTTCTCAGCGATAGTGATGGTTTATTTTTTTTTTAATAAAGATAAACAAGGTTACTCAGGATTGATCATCCCATTAAGCTCAATAAGGTTTTGAAAATGGGACCGGTCAAAAGCTTTTGTAAAAAGATCGGCAAAATTATCCAGTGAATCAACGTTTTCAAGCAAGATTAATTTACACTCAGCACAATCCCGTATGAAATGATGACGAATGTCAATATGTTTTGTTTTACTATGTTTAACGGGATTGTTAATTACTGAGATAGCAGCAGTGTTATCAATGCAAATAGGAGTTCGAGTTAAATTCAGACCATAATCTCGCATTTGTTGTTGTATCCATGAAACCTAGGAGCAGCAGTTTGATGCTGCCATGTATTCTGCTTCACAGGTGGATATGGCCACATAGGTCTGCCTTTTGCATTGCCATGACACCAATCTTCCTCTAAGAAACTGACAGCCACCAGTTGTTGACTTCCTGTTCTGATTGCATCTTCGATAGTCACAGTCCGTGTATGCTACCAGATCCAGTTCTCCTCCTTTTGGATACCAGAGACCTAACTTAGGCTTTCCCTTAAGATACCGCAAGATCCTCTTCACTCCTTTCATGTGTGACTCCTTTGGATTAGCCTGAAAACAAGCACAAAGACAAATTGCAAACATAATGTCAGGTCTAGAATAAGTGAAATACATCAAAGAACCTATTATTTCCCGATACTGAGTGGGATCCACATATTCGGAGTCAGCACCTAGTTTGTGGTTGACACAGATCGGAGTGTCAAAATGGGTGCTTTCTTCCATCTTAAAACGTTTGAGCACATCGTGAACATATTTAGTTTGATGAATCAACATGTCATTCTTCTTCTGATCAACCTGTAGACCAAAAAAGAAAGTTAATTCTCCCATGGCGCTAATCTCAAATCTTTTCTTCATGACCGCTTCAAAATCCTGACTCATGGAAATCTTTGAGGCCCCGAAGATAATGTCGTCCACATAGACTTGAACAAGAAGGAAATCCTTCTCTTTCCACATTACAAACAATGTACTGTCAATCTTTCCTCTCACAAATCCATTCTCCAGCAGGTAATCAGATAAAGTTGCGTACCAAGCTCGTGGAGCCTGATGTAGGCCATATAATGCTTTGTTCCGGACGATTACCCCTTTCTCATCTCTTTTGCATTTTAATACCCACTTAGTACCGATTGCATGCACATATTTTGGCTTCTCAACCAACTGCCATACCTTCATTTTGTGAAACTGAGCTAATTCTTCTTGCATGGCTTCGACCCACGAGCTATCTTTCAACGCCATCTGATAGTTCTTTGGTTCAATTTGACTAATAAAGCAAGCATACAAGCATTCATTTATAATACCAGTGTCCTTAATGCTCGCATAAACACAAGTGTTTTCTTCCAAGCTCCTTCTTGTTCGTACTCCATTAGAAGGGTTCCCAATCACATTTTCCAAAGGATGATTCTTGTGGATTCTGGAGGTTTGGACAGGAGCAAATTCCAAGTCTTCACCTAGATTGGGAGTGAGGTCATCTGAATCATGTTGAGTGTGAAACGGATTTATAAATTCATCACCACTTGAGACAGAAGGAGTTTCATTTGCACTTGACACACTAGGTTCTTTATCATTAAATGTTGGACGATGCGTGATGGCCTCTTCTTCATCAAGTAGCATCTGTGTGGCCATCCTTTCTTCTATATCTGTAGATTCAATAGATAGTAGGTTAAAAGACTTAAACAATTTTTCATAATCAAAAGCCTCATCTGGTCCCATGCTAGGCTTTGGTGGTTTGTAACTTGTAATGTCAGTGTTACATACCACCTCAACCTTATTGTTCGATAGATTAAAAACACTTCTGTTGGGTGACCCAACAACATAGCCAACAAGAATACATTCGTCAGCTTTCTCACCAAATTTTGAATTAGTCTTTAAGATCGAACATGGGGATCCAAAAGGTTCAAGACCTTTCAGATTTGGCTTTCGACCATGCATTAATTCATAACAGGTTTTGTTTAATCTTTTAACAGTTAAAACTCGATTAAGGATATAGTAGGCCGTGACAACAGCCTCAGCTCAGAACACCACAGGAAGTTTAGCATCTGCCAACATGGTCCTGGCTCCCTCGATTAGAGTTCTATTCTTTCTTTCAACCACTCCATTCTGTTGCAGAGTATATGGCGCTAAAATGATGCTCAATCCCTTTTTGCAAACAAAACAAAACTTCTCCATTTGATAGTTCTTGAACTCTGTGCCGTTATCACTTTTGATGAACTTGACCTTCCCCCAACAATATTTTCCACTTTGGTAATCAAGTTAATTACCAACTGCACTGTTTCATCTTTAGCTTTCAGAAAGTAAACACATGAGTAACGTGAATAATCATCAGTCACCACCAAGCAGTAGGACGTTCCACCCAGGCTTTTAACATTTATGGGACCAAACAGATCCATGTGAAGAAGATCCAAAGGTGTGACGATTGAGTTAATCAGTTTGGAGTGATGTGGTTTCTTGTGCTGCTTTCCTTTCTTGCAGACATATATTGATCTTCAAAATTGAAATTCTTTAATGGAACCCTAAGTACCAACCCATTCTTGATTATGTAGTTCATCTTACGTAGATGGATATGACCCATTCTTCTATGCCACAATTCCGACTCAGACTTTGTTGCTTTTGACAAGAGGCATGATTCTTCCATCACCATCTTGGTGGACCTCATGTCCATCACACATGTATTCATTTCTCTTGGAGCTTTCATCACAACCCAGGTTTCAGGAATCTTGAAACCATGATAAAGCACGAGTGCCACATCCTTTGTAAAGTGCACAGCGTATTCTTTGTCACAGATCTGAGAGACACTCAGAAGATTATGCTTTAACTCATCCACGAAATTCACCTTCTCCAACTTGATCCTCCCATTAGTAACAGTACCGATTCCAGAAATTTTTCCTCCACTTTCTCCTGCAAAACTAACTCTTCCTCCCTGTACAGCATTCCAATCACGTAACAATTTCTTGTTACCCCTCATGTGCCGGGAACAGCCACTGTCGACAACCCACATGTTGTTCGCAGTCCTGTTTGATTGTTCCTGCACAGTCAAAGAGATGAATTAAAAGCAGGGGACCCAAGACCTGCTGGTCTTGGGTTGGTAAAACTTGTTAAACAGAATCCATCTCCTAGGTTGCCTAAAGTTCCTTTGAGGGAAGTTTCCATTTGATCTGAATGGAATATTTCTAGAAAACTGATTATGAGGCCCTCCAAAAATTCTTGAGTTTCTAACATTAATGGATTCGAAGTTACCCGTTCTATGATTAACATGGAAAAAAATAGGTTGGTTTCTTTGAAATCTTGAATTTTTCCAACGATTAAAGTTGGATGTGTTAGAATTCTTACCAGCACCAGTATTAAAGTTTGTTTCATTCTCAGTTTCGGTTGGCCTCAGATTTTTAGATTTCTTCCTTTTCAGCGGACAATTATTGACAAAGTTTCCTATCTTGTTACATCTAAAACAACTCTTGTTCGAACTATTAGTGTCCATCCGAACATCCGTTTCGGGAGTTGCAGCAGAAGATGAGGTTGTGTTACTGACAGGTTGTCTCACATAGGGGGGGGGGACAAATGAGTTTAAGGAAGATTTCTTTTCACCAAACATATAATTCTCCCCCTGTTTGAGTAGCACAACTTCATCATCTATCTTAACAGAGTCAACGGACTTTTCAGAATTTGAACCTTGACTTGTGGCAGGGGAATTTGTCTGAATCGATTCGTTCATATTAAATTCAGTATTGCTTTTCTAGACTTTAACGGGTACCGTGTTGAATTTCATGTTACCCGTTACAGTCTGATCAGTTTCAACACTTTCAAATGGCTGATTACAGGGATTATAAGTGTAATTATAATTGAAAGGTGGTGGAACTTCATTGTATCAAATTCCCCCTTTGTTGATAGGGGAACGTTGAACACTTAGGGCATGATCAAGCATCATGGAAGAATTCCTAAATTGGTCAAGTTTCCTATTTAATTCCACCACTTTTACTTAGTAGTCAGCTATCTATTTATCTTTTTCAGCTATAAGTTTAGTCTTTTCTTCCACAACTTCATAGCTTAAATCAATGACTTGTATTTTCTCAGCTAGAGTGGCCTTAAGGCTTCTTATGTCTTTTTCACTAGCTTTTATTTTTACTAGAGTAACTATTTTCCTTATTTTTAGAATAGTGATGTTCCTCTTTTAACGTTTTTAATTCTTATTCCAAACCTACATACTGATCAGTTAAAGCATCCAATTGTTCAGACAATTTCTCACATTGTTCACACTGAGATTCTGTGCATACCTCTAAGAGGTGGTCATTCACCTCTACCATGTATGCTTGATCGTCCACTGGTTCCTTGTCACATCTTCTAGTCATAATATTCACCAGATTCGCTTGTCCAATCACCTCTTCAACTTTGATGTTCCAATTATACCCACCATTCTGTTGAGACACCATGGCTTTTGCTTCAGTACCATTTCTATTCCCGTTCTGTTGAATAGCCCTATTCTGACTCCGTTCAACTCTTTCATTTGTACATCTCTTGCAAAGTGTCTATTTTGTTTGTAGTTGTAGCAACGAACCTTTTCCTTGTCAAATCCCGGTCTCTCTTCCACGAACTTTCTTCCAGTCTTCTTCAGAGTTCGTTTTACCCTTCTTACTATCATCGCCATTTTCCACTGCAGATCCATTTCTTCCATGTCATCAGCATCTATCTGATCATAGTCCTCATCCAATGTTGTAGGGTCAACTATCTTTCCTTTGATGTAATTCTCATAAGACACAATGAAAGAGGCATAAAGGGCAAATTATTGTTCAGCAGATTTTACACTCATAGGCATCTTTGAGTAATTTACACTTGAAGAACTAGTGGAAGAGTTACCGACTGAGGATTGAGGTTTTGAAGAACTACTTCCACCAGCTACAAAGCATATATCTCCATCCATATTCATCACTACATGACCATCTTGAGTAGAGTTTGATTCACCACCGGAGTAATAAGCAGTTGTTTCAGGTTTAGAGCTTGAGTTTGGAGAGCCTTTTGCACCATACATTCCCGGATCCTGAACCTGATCAGTAGGAGTCTCTTTTCTTATCATATTAAGCTCATAATTGCGTAACTTGTTGACTACCATTTCCAGATCAAAGGTTTCAAACTCTTTATCTTCTCTCATCAAAACTGTGTATATCTCCCATTTTGGTGGAAGAGCATCTGGAAGATTTTCTACAACTTCAGCCTCCGTGTATTTTATGGAGTAGTTGTTCACTTCTGTCAATAAGTGATAGTATCTTGTGATGATGTCATCAAGTGATTCATTATTAAAGCACTTGAACACCGAGAATTGAGTTTTCAACAATTCTGACTTTGAGTTTCGAATTCCAACGTTTCCTTCATAGCGGTTTTCTAATGCTTCCCACAATTCTCTAGCGGACTTATACTTTCTAAACGTGTGTAGAATCTCTTGAGGCAGTGCCATGGTTATTGCTGCCAATGCTTTACTTTCTGCCTCATACATCTTCTTCTCATCATCTTCCATCTTATTATACTTCTTAAGTTGCTCCTGACCTTCGAACATAGTTGTTGGAGGGATATATCCATCCTAAATACATACCCACATCTTGGCATCTTGATATTTCACAAACTGCTCAAATCTGTCTTTCCACGCAACAAAATCAGTGCCTTTAAGTAACTTTGGAGCTTTAGTCGCTGACTCAGCTTCAACTTCCATCTTTACTAATTCAGTGATGTTTATCGGAATCATACTTAATCGAAACATGATATGAAAGTGAATCAAAATGTATACTGTGAACAGGCGAAGTTAGGGTAACTTCGCCTTGTGTTAAATTCGCTTAGGGCAAAGTTAGAAAGTATAATTTAACTTCGCTTTCAATTAACTTCACCAAATAACTTCGCCCAGATAACAACTTCTCCTCTTATAACTTCGTTGAAACCCTAATGACGAGTGACACCAATTTCGCTGGAGGTGAAATCTGATTTTGAGCAATGTTTTTCTGGTTTCGAATGGTTTAAAAGGTAGTATGGATTTCGAAGAGGGTAATATGGTGTAGGAATGGAATGACCAAACAGTGTTTAACGTTAAACGATTCCGCGAAAAGTCTAGCGGAGTAGTATTAACACTCATGTGATAATCCCGAACCACACAATCACGAGCAGTTGCTTTGATACCAATTGTAAGTTCCCGGTCGGATCTACACAGGAGTATCTCGTAACACGAGGGTGCGGAATCCCCTACGTATATGAAACGAGTGTTTACACAAGAGACACGTAGATAACACGTAAGAACAAAAGATTACTTGCTATACGATGTAAAGACCCAAAACACCAAACAAGTATAGCTATAGCATACAAACAAGATCTGCACTAAGAGACTTACCAGAAAATAGCGGAAGTTAGGTTTATATAACTTACGACAACTTCGCCTAACTCCCTAGGCATAGTTGTCCCTAACTTCGCCAAACCACAGGTTCGCTAGAACAAAATAACCAAACCAACAAGTTCATCAAGACATAATAAGCAATGTAACGATTACAGACATGATAGACTCGAGACAATGAACTACTGACATAATGCACCAACAAGCATGTTCCACAAACTTCAAATACCGACACATTTTTCAATGAGGGAATAAAGTAAAACGCATAACAATCGCCCCAATTAATTTCCATTGTCAGGTAAATGGCTATCCCGAACATTTACAAGTAAATATCAGGACCAAACATATACAAGTATATGTCCTTCAAATATGAGTAATTGACATAATTTTCAGCGATCGTATGCAAAAATATTTTTGGCTTTTCTCTATACATACATAAAACACAATCTTTTTGTCTTTTTTCGTTTTTCTTATAAAACAAAATAAAACTTCACAGTCTTTTTGGGTTTTCGGATTTTTCTATACATACTGAAACACAATATTTTTGGTTTTTCAAAATTTAAAAATGTTTTTGGATTTTCAAAGTATTTTAAACAAGAAATCACAATATTGTTTGTCTTTTTCAAATTTTTCGATGTTTTTTGGGTTTTATCTATACAAACAAAAAGCACAATATTTTTGTATTTTCTATTTACCCCCAAATCCAAAAACAAAGTAAAATTAAAGGAAAATAAACTGAAAATAAAGATAAATATCCTTGTTTCAGGATATCAGCAAGGGTTTTCAATCCATTTAAACCAAGTAGAAAATTAAATCAAGTTTTGTCAAATGCTTTGGTAAATAGATCGGCCTTTTGAAAATCGGTATGTACTTTCTCAAGATCAATTAATTTCTTTTCAAAACAATCCCGTATGAAATGATATCGAATTTCAATATGTTTCGTTTATAGTGTTGTACGGGATTTTTGGTGATGCTAATGGCAGCAGAGTTATCAATTAAAATTGGAGTAGTAAGAAACTTCAAACCGTAGTCGCGCAGATGTTGTTGGATCCATAAGACCTGTGAACAGCAATTCGAGGCTGCCACATTATCTACCTCAGCGGTTGAAGTGGAGACCGTTGTCTGCTTCTCACACTGCCAGGAAAGAAGCCGGCTTCCTAAAAATTGACCCCCTGCTGTAGTCGATTTGAAATTAATCATGCACCCTCCATAGTCTGAGTCAGAAAATGTAGTGAGTTCAAAATTATCGTCCTTGGGGTACCATAACTCGATGTCAGGATTGCCTCTTAGATAATGAAGAATATGCTTGACTGCTGCCAGGGGAGCCACTCGGGGACTAGCTTGGTACCTAGCACATAAACAAACTGCAAACATTATGTCAGGTCGAGAAGCAGTAAGATACATTTAGGAACCAATCATAGCTCGATAAAGGGTAGGATCGACGATGTCCTCCAATTCATCTGGAGATAAATTGTGACCCACGGGGATAGGAGTTGAATGGATTTTTCCGGTAGTTATCTTGAATCAGCTCAAGACATCGTTCACATACTTAGTCTGGTGAATAAATATTCCTTTCGTAGACTGATGAACCTGCAACCCTAAAAAGAAGTTCATCTCTCCGATTCTCCCATCGAGCTCATTTCAAACTTTGTTTGCATTGACTTCTCGAACTCCTTACATAACTTGTCATTTATTGACCCAAAGATAATATCGTCGACATATATCTGAACAAGGAGAAGATCATTACCAATATTCTTACAAAATAACGTGTAGTCGACAGTCCCTCTCTTGAAGCCGTTATCAGTCAGATGGTCAGCAAGCGTGCCTTACAAAGCTCTCAGGGCTTGATGTAGACCATACAGAGCCTTGTTTAAACGGTAAACTCGGTCTGGATAATCAGGATCTTCAAAGCCAGGAGGCTGTAATACAAACACTTCCTCATGTAATTTGCAATTGAGAAAAGCACTTTTCACATCCATTTGATAAACTTTAATATTCTTGTAAGCCGCATAAGCCAGAAAGATTTGTATAGCTTCCAATCTTGCAACCGGAGCGTATACCTCAGTGTAGTTTATACCCTCTTGCTGATAGAAACCTTGCACTACTAGCCGTGCTTTGTTTCTCACGATGACTCCACGATCGTCCTTTTTACATTTAAAGATCCCATACACCTAGTCGGTTAAGTTGTTGCAATTCCACTTGCATTGCTACCACCTAAGAAGGATCTTCAAGTGCCATACGAGTCTTAGTTGGCTCTACTTGGGATAGGAAGCTAGTGTATTTGGCAAGATTTACGATTCCAGAGGAATGTAGATCCGCATAAGCACACAATACTTTATTCTCACTTGAAGAAGTAACTTGATGACGTGTTTGCACACCCACATCAAGTTCCCCAATGATGTTGTCCTTTGGATGATAATTATGAATCCTAAGAGTGGGATTCTCAGGAACTACAACATTGTCTGTTAAGGTAGTAAGATTCTCCTCAGCATCATGAGAAGATTCACCAATCTCATGTGTTTCAGGAAATGGAGCCGAGGAAGAATCAACAAAATGACCATCATCAGATGAAATCGAAATTACATCAGATGTATCAGGAAGATCATATTGTGAAGCATCAACATAAACGGAACTAGAAGGTCTTGGAGGTAAGAATTGATCCTCTAAATACGAACCAAATCTTCATCCGGTTGATCCTCCATTTGAGTAAAAGAATTAAATAAACTCTCATAATCAAACATCCAATCAGGACCTTTTCCTTGGGAAGGAGTGGTGTACCGTTGACAAAAAACATGATACCATTCCTCTACACAACCCTAGGTAAAGTTAAATACTCTCTTCTTTGGAGATGCGTAACCCAAGAAATAACCTTCAATAGCTTTTTCTTCGAATTTTCCTGCATCTTTCTTCAACATAGTACAAGGACAACCAAATGGTTCTAAGTACTTCAAATTAGGTTTTGTCTTGTTCAGAAGCTCATAACTCGTCTTTTGAAGCTTCTTCACAGTCAAAACACGATTGAGCGAATAGCAAGTAGTGTTCACAATCTCGTTCCAGAATTGAACAAGAAGCTTAGAATCTGCAAGCATAGTTCTTGCTGCTTCAATCAGTGTTCTGTTTTTTCCTTACAGCCACCCCATTCTGTTGTGGTACATAAGGAGCACTAAATTCTTGATGAATTCCCTTTTGAATACAAAAGAAATCCAACACAGTGTTTCTAAACTCCGTACCATTATCACTTGAATACATCTCACTTTCAATTTGTATAGTGATTCGATCTTATTGATTAAGTTTTGAACCAGAATGGGTGTTTGATCTTTTGAACTCATAAATAAAACCCATGAATATCTTGAATAGTCATCAGTGACGACCAAACAATTCCAATCCCTGGCAATACTCGCACGATTCATAGGACCGAACAGATCCATATGAAGTCGTTCCAATGGAGTATCAATGGTATGGATTAAATTAGATGGGTGTGACTTCTTTTTCTGTGTGCCCTTTTTGCAAGCAACACAGTGGTTAGATAATTTAAAATGTTTCAAGGAAACACCTTCGACCAAGTCATTAGCCGTTAAATAATTCATCTTCCTGACATGAATATTACCCATCCTTCTGTGCTAGAGAATCATGTCCTTTTCAGTTGCCTTAGAAACAAAACACGTTTCCACAGAATTTGATGCTTTAGAAGACATGTTTAACACATAAATATCATTCGATCGAGGGGATCGCATGACAACCATGTCCTCGGGAATGACGTATCCCGGTTTCGAATAAGACATTCTTTATCATTAAATACGATAGTGTATTTCTTATCACAAATTTGTGACATACTTTATAAATTATGATCAACCTTATACCAATAGTTCACTTTTTCAAACATGATATGCCCATTTGAAACTTCACCTTCTTGTGTTATCATACCCCCAAAATTCCCAGCAAAAGTAACATACCCAACTTGAATATTTCTAACATTTGTTAAGAGATCAAGATTGCCAGTAATATGACGAAAACATCCACTGTCCATTATCTAGTTCTCACTAGAAATAGTCTTGGATGAACCCCACACATGAAAAGAAAATGATTAGTTCAAAAAGGCAACCCAGGCCTCAGTCTTGGGAACCTCTTGAGTTTCTCTTGGAAGCTTAAGAAGCTTATCATTAAGTGAATCTGAATGCTGTTTAGCCACTTGTGAGTATCTAACAGGTCTTTTCGACGTTCTTCGTAAGTAAGCAGCTTGAACAATATTCGCGTTCACATTTTTGCAAATCGGTTCAATGGGTACAAATTTGGGCTTAACATAACTTACATTCTCATTAACATGAATCACCTTTGGTGGATTCACATCAGAAAACATAATGTGAGTTTCATCATCAAACGACGTTGGTCGTCTCAAAATCTCCTTGATCAAAGGAACGGGTTTGGATTGTTCCTTGATAAAAGGATGAAGATGATGAGCTTTCTTCAATCCACTATTTCTGAAAACATGACTATGTTCACCACAAAGAAAGCATGTTCTAATGTCAACACGTTCATGTGATGGTTTAGCATAAACATGTGCAGTTGAAGGTTGATGATAAACTCTAGAAATTAGACCCTTATCCAAGTCATCAAAAGTCACAGATTTTCGTTTCATATAAAAATCCAAATTTAACTATTTGAAAAGCTTTGTAAAGAATCAGTTCCATTTGATTTTAGAAACTAAACATTTTTAGCAGATTTCAACAAACTTTTCGCTTTTATCAACGGATCTACCACTTTTGATGTCTTAGATTTCACAAACTTGTTTTCAAGGTCTTGTACCTTAGCAGTTTCATTGTGGAAGACACTTTCAATTAATTCGTGTTTGATGATATCGAGTGGAATGTCTTTCTCAGTGAACATACTGCTTATTCCTTTAAGCTTAAACACACGGCCAGTTGAAGGCTTAAGAGCAACAGGATTAATAAAACGCATCAAATCC